>NC_134781.1:77174056-77179056 GCF_046742065.1 Oratosquilla oratoria | reverse complement strand
AGATATTGGATATTTTTCTTTTTTATACTTTATGTTTACTCAACGTACGTATCTTCAGTGTATAAGTAGAAAGGAGTAAATTAAACAACTGTCAAGCTCATTTGGTGGAGAAGGGGCGGATTATATATTATACCCTGTCCGGGATTTCCCGGACGTAATCGGATAAACATTTGGCTCTGTTAATCCGGATACGAGAAGGATAACTGTGTGTGTGTGTGTGTGTGTGTGTGTGTGTGTGTGTGTGTGTGTGTGTGTGTGTGTGTGTTATGCCCACATAACACCACAAACATGTGCAGAAACACATGGAAATATGGAGATCCGCTTTTTTAACGGTGCGCATTTCACCAAGAGCACTTAGAGAGTACTGGTTGTGTTGAATCAAGGAGGGGAAAGAGAGCTGGAAAGACTCAGTCAAGCAGAGCTTCACCTGGGTAAATACATTTTGGTAAACATACGCACGCACACACATACACATACGCATACACATACACTCACAAAGAAACGCACACACACACATACACAAACATTCACACATGCGTGCACACAAACACACGCATACACACAAACACATGCATACATTTGCGTGTGTGTGTGTGTGTGTGTGTGTGTGTGTGTGTGTGTGTGTGTGTGTGTGTGTGTGTGTGGAATTGCCAACGACAGCATTCTGACAATCGATGATATCCTTATTATTCCTCAGTCTTTCAACACCCTTTCTATGGTAGTATTCTGGCTAGGCAATTAGAGAATACTAAAAAGATTATCAATTGTTAGAATGTTGTCATTTTCAGTTCCATCTGCATTCGTTAGAACAGTGATTCCCAACCTTTTCTGGCTTTAAGCCCCCTTTCCAAGCCTTTCAGAAATCCCCGGCACTCTTATTAGAAAATCTAAATTCTAGTTTGTCAGTATTTTATGGATTCAAGATCAGTGTGACAGAATGTTCCCCCTGGATAATATGAAAATACTCATCTTTTCACTGATGCTGCTTTAATGAACAAAAATGGATGACAATACAAAAATATAATTGTGACAGTAATTAGAGCAGTTGCACAATATATTCAAGTAATTTGCACAATGCTACAATAGGAACAAATAAACACACCACAATGAACCATGCACGTCTACTCAGTGTGAGACCCGTGATTGATGCTTGGAACACAGACGCTTGATATCAGGTCTAATTGCTGATAATACTACTCGCATATCGTCCTCAAATGAAAGAAGTGGCAACACTTCCAATCTGTACAGCAGCATAGCCAATAATTATGAGCTATGTGCAATGTGTGTCAGTCGGCGTTGGGTTGGTTGCCGGAGAGAGAGAGAGAGAGAGTCGGTAATACGAAATTTATTTTTGCCCTGAATTTTGGCGGCACCCTTAGTTGATCCAACGGCACTCTTTGGTGCCGCGGCACACAGGTTGGGAACCACTGCGTTAGAATGTGATTCAATCCCTCACGAACACACATAGGTATGCATGCACAGTGTATATATATATATATATATATATATATGATTACAAGAGATGTGTATATTGTTCCTGTGTACAGTACACAGGAACAATATACACATCTCTTGTAATCATGTTGGAAACCTGTACAAAGAAAAGGTGAAAGTGGTGTGTGTGTGTGTGTGTGTGTGTGTGTGTGTGTGTGTGTGTGTGTGTGCGTGTGCGTGTGATAGAGGAAAAACTGGCAAGAGGCACTGGTTGAGCAAGACCTGAAACAAGGTCGTGAAATGTCGGTAGAGAAGCTCCTGGCTCCACAGGTTGATAGGAATGCACGAAGAAAGGCTTGGCCAACTTACATGCAATGCATTCATCTGCAAAGGCCTTGATACCCCTTATAGAGGAGGTAGGCGACTCCCTAATGCCTTTTAAGATACACAGAGGAACATAGTGCAATTATTCTTGTCCTCTTCATAATGTGCTTTCTACAGATAATAATGTAGAAACACTTTATAACGAAAAGGTCCCTCTAACTTGAAGAAAATCGTCTCTTGTCAGCGAGAAGAAAGTTCTGATAGTCCCACTGTGCTTGAAAAGAGTATTTCAGATGATGCTTACCCACTTATGACCTTCTGTCTGCGAGGATTGAATAACTGTAGTTCCTCTCGTCCCGAGAGTGTTAAGTTTTCACCAAAGCTCGAATGCCAGGAGTAATGAGGGTAGTGTGATTGTTGACTGCATAAATGGGTTAGAAGGAAACATATTTCATGAACACTAATCTCACTGAAATTTATTGACATCGGGAAGATTGAATGAGATGTCGAATCAGTAGTTTCTAATGAAATGTATGGATAATTGTGTGCGGAGAATAAGGTAAAGAATTGAAAAGAAAATTGAGAAACATTAACGAGCAACACGAGAATATTTTCCAGACAAATTAGTATGAAATTTGAGGCAACACCAGTTCCGCGTTGAGTAAAAGGGAAAGGCTATGACGTAGTGTCGTCTCTTCCTCTGCGCTTGGATTCAGTCCGCTGATCTTCCCATGGCTTCACCTCCTCCCTCCCCATTTCTTTGCCTCTCATGCTGCATGCCTTACGTACCCATTGTTCCCACAATTTATAGGTTATGACGCCAAAAAAAGCGTATTGGTACCTGGTGTTGCAATACCTAACTGAATAGACGTAGAAAAAGATGCAGAGAAAGAGAACGAGACGATGATGAAGAAAGAGCTACAGACAATATCTAGAAATAAAAATAACAAGATAAGGATGGGTATTTGACCTCGCCTGCTGTGGAGTTGACCCGAGTTCGACTCCAGTTATCATCATCATCATCGTCATCATCATCATCATCATCACCACCACCATCATCATCACCATCATCACCATCATCATTAATTATTTTATCGAATGTTACCCACGATGATGCTGTCCATTTTTTTTTTCCTAGATGACGCCAAGCATCTAAGAGCAGAACCTTGTTCTGAGATGGTCAAAACTGTTTCAGCGAACTCCTTCAACACAATGACATTAAGTACACAGCCGAATAGAATTGTCTGGATTTAGTCTGCTGCCTCTGGACAGACGACTTACATCCACGCGAACGAAATGTCTCATTTGTAAAGTTTCTTCTTCTCTCAACTCGCCTTACTTTCGCCTTCCCTTCCTTTCCTTTCCCTTCACTTCCCGTCCCTTCTTTTAGTTTCCCTCTCCTTCCCTTCCTTTCCTTTCCTTTCCATTCCCTTCCCTTCTCTCCATTTTGCGTTCTTTCCCTTTCCTTCTCTTTCCTTCACTTCCCTTTCTTTCCTGTTCCTTCCCTCCTCTTCCCTTTGGACCCTTTTCCTTCCCTTCCATTCCATTCCATTCCCTCCCCTTCCCTTCCCTCCCCTTCCCTTCCCTCACCTTTCCTTCCCTTTCCTTCCCTTTCCTTCCCTTCCCTTGCCTTGCCTCCCCTTCCTTCACCTCCCCTTCCCTCGCTTCCCCTTCCCTCGCCTCCCCTTCACTTGTCTCCCCTTCCTTTACTTCCCCTTCCATTCCCTTCCCTTCCCTCGCCTCCCCTTCCTTCACCTCCCCTTCCTTCACCTTCCCTTCCATTCCCTTCACTCCCTTTCCCTCGCCTCCCCTTCTTTCACTTCCCCTTCCCTTCCCTTCCCTTCTATTCCCTTTCCTCACCTCCCCTTCCCTCACCTCCCCTTCCCTTCCCTTCATTTTCTCATAAGCTCGACCATGACACAGCCCCGCCCGGCCGGCCGACGCCCCGGCTCACCCAGGGCGGCTCCACCCAGAACTTCCCCCACGCACCAGTTCGACCAGAACAAGGCAAAGGAAAGGGAGCTCCCTGATTGGCTGGCACCCCCAGTGACGTCACGGGCAGCACAGCAGGTGTCGAGGGACCAGGCAGTTATGGAATCCCTTGATGAATGGTCGCAGGACAAATTGATGACTTCAGTCTGAGTGACGCCCTGCTCTTAGCCTTTTTGTTCCCTGGTAGGGCGTTAGGGGATTAGGGAGTGTTAGGGAGCAGGAGATGTTACACTATCCTGATCAGAATCATCGAAAAAATATTATCGAAAGAATCTCGAGATGTTTAGTCCGTTCACTACGGAAATTGGGGGTAGGTGAAATCGCCCCTTCAGATGAATGAAATTGGTTTGTTGAGAAGAAAGATAAGAGTTACCCACCCACCCCCACCCACATACACACACCTCTTCACGAAGTGTCTTGCCCCGAGCTAAATAATATCGTTTAGCGTTTCCCAGAACAAAATATGTTAACAATGCCATCATAGTAAAGGAATTAATTGAGCCAGGGATTATCCCTCTCAGCGTAGAGGCTCACGATTTAAGATGAATAATATTGTCTACCGTACACTTTCGTCTGAAATGGCATTAGGAATTTTTCTTCTTCTTGAACTTCTGAAGTTGTTTTTGAATGATTTTCTTTATTTTCTTGATTACCTTTTGTCAAACGGAAACCAACGCAGACCTGTGAAAATAATGGGGATCCATGTGGAATCCAAGTTTTGCTGTTTTTCCCGTAGTATTAATTTGTGTCGCGGTCGTGTGTGACCACAATATAATTGCAACAACTCATTAACCTCTAGTTCGTATAACAGGAGAACCAGTGTCATTTCAGGTTCATGAAAAAATAGATGGATAGATAGGCATCCGTTAGTTTAGTAAAGCTTTGGAGTTATGCTCTGGGGAAGGACGATGTGACAATGTGTGGTGTGACTGAATTACCCAATGCGAGTGTGAATATCCTTGCATCAGTGGGAACAGATAAAACCCGATACTAGTCTGTCTCACTGACTAGCGAAATCCACACTGTGATTCAAGAGAGTCTCTCTTTAAGTACCTGGAGCCATTTTAGAAATTCTAATAGTAGGAAAAGCATAGTTCTTTATTTGACCATGATGGATTACATAATTTTCAAATTACGCGACGTTTATGAGAGAAACCAAAGATCAAGAGAATGAGGAAATGACTAGTTGCCTTTATGAATATTTTAGTTGACGTGAAACCAAATATTCGAGAATCAGGAACGGTTTTTGA
>NC_134781.1:77066556-77169056 GCF_046742065.1 Oratosquilla oratoria | reverse complement strand
ATATATATATGTATATATATATATATATATATATATATATATATATGTAATAAGAGAATAAATAGATAATTAAGAAATACTTACACCCATGTGCGTTCAATTCTTCTTTCGAGAAGAACCACACCATCGCCAAGTTCAGGGTACCTAAGTATCGATGATAGGAAATTTGCGTGTCATCACTCAGTCAACCCGTTGACCCTGGTCTCCCTTGCAGAAGACCCACATATACAACCTCCACACAAAGATCCTTTGTCCTTCCTTGTGTCTAGACATAACCTCCAGATGCTGTGACGCAGATTCATTTATAGACATCACACAAAGTACCCCGAAGGTGATGGATGTGGTCGCAGCTAAATAAACGTCTGTTGTCATAATTTCATCACTTTCTTTCATACCGCAAAGTTAGATAGTTTTTTTTTTTTTTTACGAGCAGGTCGCTCTCCCCGACTTTGGATTATTTCCTTCCTCCTGTGTTAGGTTTGACTACGTTAGGTTAGTTCGTGGTGAGTTAAGTAAGGTCAGATTATATTGTGGCAGGTTAGGTTTGATTAGGTTGCGTTTTGTTACGTAGGTGCAGATTCCGGGGAAGGGACCCGTGGTCATTGAAGAAGTGAATCGCTGGGAAAGAATTCTACTCTTGATTTTACACCCGGAAGTACATATGTATAGGGAGGAAACACACATCCGCCTCGTTTGGGTCATGTACGTCCCGGTCATCCAGTGATTATCTCCATACTCATCCAGTCCTCATCCTTGTCACTGGTAGCCCATGGATGACCATATCATATCCTCCGTGAAACTGCCCATGTTCATTAGCCACTAGGGCAGTGTTTCCCAACCTTTTCCGACCATAGCACCCCCTGTTGTCATGTCTAAGCAGTCCAGGACCTCTATCTTGTTATTAGAAGGATAAAAGAACGTGAAGTGTCCTGCTTGATGATTTATTATCTTGATTCCTTAGCACTGAAACAAATTGACAATATTGTTTGTAGAAGAAATAAGAACACCCTAGAAAAATAAAATAGCATGGAAAAAGTCAAACATGCACAACTAGGTAATCAATGATATATATATCAATGTGATTTTTGTGTGCATCATTTCCCAGCACCCCCTATAATTGATTTCAGCACCCCAGGTTTGGAAACGCTGCACTAGGGTCACGTCGACGATTTCGTAAACCGGTACAGCACTTCACCGTTGTATATGCAGTATCAGAGTTTTCACAACCAGGTCCTCAGCACAACGTTCAAAGCGTACATCAGTAAAGCGTTTTTGTTTATTCTATATTTTTTATTTCTTGTTTTATCATATTTAATTTTCTTAATTCTAATTGATTTGATTTTGCTAGTTATGGACCGAGAGGTCTCTTATTGGCTTACTTCCATATCGGAACACATTATAATCCTCCATTCGCTATGATGTTTTGAACCCCACTTCATCTTAAACTCACCTCTCAGCTGAACAAAACAAACCTGGAATAACCAAAAAACAAAAATCTAAAAAGTACGGCACCATTGCGAAAAGAGAGTAACACTGACAACTCCCTCCCCTACTCCCACCACTCCCCACCCCCAGGCCACGGGGGGGGAGGGGGGGTTGACCACATCCGCCTGCAAACTGGCGATGGCAGCTTGCAACCAGGTAGGACAGCTTCTGCACTGAGCTGTATGCATTGCAGGGAGCAGAGGTGAAGACACAAATGTAAACGATTATATGAAAACATGCGTAGAGGACGTATGACCATAAAGTATGGAATATATATGTGTGTGTAGTTTTATGGATATTCGTTTCATATTAGCCTATCACACAATATTTCCAAGTATACCAGTTATGTAACCATATAGTTTAAATGAATTTACTTTAGTGAATGCAGCGTTTATATTTTTGTTTCGGGAAGGAGGTACATACGGGGAAGATTCAACTAACTTTGTACTACAACATTTCATTGTTGTTGGTTACACCCTCTTGGTAGGAAAGGTATTTGATGTAAGTGTATGCACATAATTTTGTGTAATTTTTAATTTATTTTCACTTTATCGTAGGTTCAATTACACCTACTAAATTGTGAATTAATTGTTTGTCCATTATAAGACATTTTTTCAGAGATGTGCATGATGACTATAATGCATAGTCCATACCTGATTTTAATATTTTTCACACAGTATTATGAACCAAAATATGATTTATAAGACAATTTTCTCCATTACAGTACCTGACCTTACTCGTCTTCTCCATAGCATTCGAAATTGGAGGGATAATAGCTCTAAACATCTTAGATACCAAGGTATGTACTTAATATTAAAGCTACCCCTGAGGATTGAAACTTGTTTACATTCTCTTTGTTACAAGTGTTTTGTGCTTTCTTATATCTTTTAGGAGTGTCTATTATTTTAATCATTAATTGTTTTATTCAGATATAAACAGGTATTATTATACCTATCGAACTTTAGATATTTATAATACAAATAAATTAAATATGATAGATTTGAGTATATGTAGATATTTACTTCAAACATACATCCCAAAAAGATGCATTTCCACTGGGAACCTTTCCACGGAATTGGTGCTTGTGTGTGACAGTCACAATGGTGGGCAGGGTAAATCTCACAAAGTGCATTCGACGCAGTCGTGAGATTAATCTCGTCCGCCCGTACCCAGAAGGACTGTGAGGGGCGTTCTTTGTGATAAGAGAATCGGGGAGCTTTACCCATGTAATGTGATTTAACCCAGTGTTAATATGCGTGCACGTGTACATGCATGTGTATGTATACATACACACGTATATATACGTGTATGTAAACATGCTGAGTATCTGTAGGCTGACAGTCTTCCTTGCCATCTAACTTTTCCCATGCTGGTAGTCTGGTACAAAACCAGAAATCGGTTAGTATTTTATCTGAGCTAGTATTTTTGTTTACTTTCAAAAATTTTACCGTGTGAAGTGGTATGTAGTGGCGTATAATATAAAACCAACTGCAACTTTGCCTTTTTCACGATTAACATCGATAAAATACACTACATTATGTTACCTAATGGAGATCTCGGTTGAAACACGCCTCAGCTACATAAGCTCCAGCTGTTGCCTCCAATGAAGTTGTATACGATGTACCAGCTTGTTGTAGTGGGGCCACATCCAGCCGTCTTTTGAATACTTCTACTGTGTAGGATGTGGTGTTCTTCAGGTAATTGGGAGAAACTGCTGAAGAGCTAGGAGCCTTCAAATCCCTTAAATGCCTAAGTACCGTCCCAGGGCAAAGTTCTCAGTGACGCCTCTCTCTCTCTCTCTCTCTTTTTTTTTTTTTTTTTTTTTTTTTTTTTTTTTAGTGAAGTATCACTCCCAAACAAAGCCCGTGGGAGTGATACTTCACTCCCCTCCCCCCAAAAAAATCTCCCCCCCTTCCCCCATCACCACTTCCCATCTCCACCATTTCTTACTGCCTATTATGTCTATTGGCTTGCGAAATAATGAAACAGATTTTAAAAATGTCATTTAAGGTCCCTATTGCAGTAAGGACGAGGGAAAATATTTCATAGATTGTTGATTCTAACGCAAAATTCGTATATTACGGTAAAGTATTCAGGACTCCTCTGACCTTTTTTTATTGTAATTATTTTGTCAGCCTTGTGGGGGGTATGTCCAGGCTAGAATTACTGCCCCCCCCCCAAATGTGCCGCCCCCGGGGATATACCTCCCCCCTCCCCCCCCATGTGAGGGCCCTGGGGGCCTCTCTGGTGAAGGAGTTTGCTCGGAGAGATAGAGTACTCCTTGTACTGACGATTCCTTCAACGTAGCAAGACCTCCCTCTCGTCCTTTCTTGGCTGAGTGTCACTCCAATGCTGGGGACATGACCCTCCAGCACTCTCCACTTGTAAACGATCTGCTACCGTTCTCTGTGCCTGTCTCAGTAGTTCGTGCCTTTTACACGCTCAGTCTTCCTGGTAGAGGTTCTTTGGACTCACAGGTTTCCTTGTACTGTCTGGGTTCCACAGTTGGCAACAGTATTCAAGTTTATGCAGTGCCAGGGTTAATCACATTGTAATCATGCAATCTTTGTCTCTTGATGTAAATGTTCCGAGAATCCATCCTGATCATTTTCTGGCACCGTCAACGCCGTTGTCAATGTGCTTGGTAAATTTGCCATCTCGACTCAGCATTATTCCCAAGTCTCTTACATTCGCCTCGTTCATGATCTCTCCGTGAGTTGTGGTGTAGGGTTGGATGTTATTTGTGAGGGTTTTGTCATACTTCGTTAGTTCGAATTTGGTTTCGCTGAATGTCATGTTGTCAACAGCACGGGTTTTCAAAGTCCCTCTGGAAGAGGTTGAAGTCTTCAGTCTCTCTCACTCTCTCTCTCTCTCTCTGTTTTTTTTTTTTTTTTTTTTTTTTTTTTTTTTTTTTTTTTTTTTTTTTTTTCTTTTGGGTTTTGTTGGTTACCTTTTTTTTTTTTTTTTTTTTTTTTTTTTTTTTTTTTTTTTTTTTATATAACTCTGGTGATGTGAGGCTATATATGATTGTCCTACGTGAGGGCCGTCCGAGAGGATCATATCCCGACCACTCGTCCCTAAAGAGTGAAATAAGAATGTGATGAGTGTCAAATCTAGACAGTAAAAGGGCGCCCTTGTTCCAACACAAATTTCTGAAGCAATATCCGAGAAATTGAGTATGATCAGCACGTTTTCGAGATAAAAGATAACACAGTTATCTAAGAGGACAACTTAGGCGAAAATTCAAGCAAATAAAAATGTGATTATCTGTGTGGCGACGCCGTCATGCGTTTGAAGATCGCTTCATGTGACCTTGACTGTCCTCACTAGGCAGGGTGCGTCAGAGACCAATGACAAAGTACGTTAACCCATTAAACTCCGATGACAAGATGTCTTGTCATTTGGTCAAATAAAACAAAAAATCATAAAACACCAAAATGTTTGATCAAACACCAGAAAAGTATGACGTCAGTCCTCGCTTCGCTTGCGAGCGAAGCGAGGACGGACGTCATACTTTTCTGGTGTTTGATCAAACATTTTGGTGTTTTATGATTTTTTGTTTTATTTGACCAAATGACAAGACATCTTGTCATCGGAGTTTAATGGGTTAATCGAGGTACAGTTATAATTCTATTTTTTTTTTTTTTTTTATCGGAGGTAGGGCTGGGTCATAGTCACAGCGGGACGGAATATTTGTGATTGCATTGTTACTGTTTGACAAGAGTGTAATGGATTCTTTCTAGTCTTAGGGGACAGCAGAGGATAACTACTCAGGTAAAAAACTGTTTGCATTCAGTTAAAAAGTGATTAGATCAGCATTTCCTAACCTTTTCCGACCATAGCACCCCTTGTTGTCATGTCTAAGCAGTCCAGCACCCCTATCTTCTTATTAGAAGGATAAAAGAAAGTGAAGTGTACTGCTTGATGATTTATTTTCTTGATTCCTTAGCACTGAAACAAATTGACAATATTGTTTGTAGAAGAAACAAGAACACCCTAGAAAAATAAAATAGCATGGAAAAAGTCAAATATGCACAACTGGGTAATCAATGATACATATATCAATGTGATTTTTGTGTGCATCACTTCCCTGTACCCCCTATATTCTATTTCAGCACCCCCAGGTTGGGAAACGCTGGATTAAATTAATTTATACTCATGGGCACATGTTACGTATACTCATCTGAAGTTACTGAACTGCCGAGGACCGTACACCATGAGTCGCTTATTGGCTGAAGCCATCACCTTTGCTTTGTATGCTCGTTCAGCCGGTTAAGTAGCAGTTACGGCGGCCGTTGGGAATCGTTCCAGGGTTCGCGATGTAAGAACATAAGAGACTGCAAGAGACCATATGACTTACACTAGGCAGTTCCATGTCCTTTATAACCTTTAACCTTCTCTTAAAACAACCAATTGTTTCGGAGCTCACTACATGGGTCATTAAATCTATTTAATTCGTTAACCACTTTATTGGTAAACCAGTTCATGCCTATTTCCTTCTTAAACTTGTCAAGTTTAAACCCGTTACTACGAGTCCTGCCATGTTGTCTTAATATGATGACCTTGTCTGCATCACCCTTGTTAAAACTCTTGACCCATTTGGATACCTCTATTAGATCACCCCGCACTCTTTGTCTTTCCAGAGAGTGTAAGTTAAGGTACATAAACCTGTATTCGCATGGTAAATATGTGGGGGGAGGGGGGAGGGGGGGCAGTAATCAGAAGCGGCACACAAGCGACGAACAGGTTCCTGTCTCAGACTCGACACGACGTGTCAGCGAGATGGACACTCGACGAAAAACGGCGCGGGGTTGTCCACAAGGACAGAAGCGCTGGTGAATGTCGATAACAACAACAACCAGACGAACAAGTTCTAGCCAAGACTTGGTTCACAAGACACACACACACACACACACACACACACACACACACTGCGACACTATGGACATCCAGTACTAAAAAGATTATAAAGAAATTAGAAAGAATCCAAAGAGCAACGACAAAGATGGTACCAACGCTCTCCAAACTGACATACGAACAAAAATTGTCCAAACTCGAACTACCAACTCTGGAACAAAGAAGAGAAAGGTGAGATCTATTGAACATCTACAGAATTATGAAAGAGATGGAAGTCCTCGGTAGAGATGATTTACTATAGTGGGATAAACGAAGAACAAGAGGACACGGAAAGAAACTTAAAAATGATAGTTATAGAAGAGATCCGAAAAAAGAATAGTTTCCCACACAGAGTGGTGGATATCTGGAATAAATTGGATGAGGAAACAGTGAGTGCAAAAACTATACAAGAATTTAAGAACAAACTTGATGCTGAAAGATACAAAGACGGGTCACTACGAACATAGCTCTCTTCCCGTAAAATACAACTAGGTAAACACACACACACACACACACACACACACACACACACACACACACACACACACACACACACACACACACACACACACACACACACACACACCATCACAACTACACAGACCACCTTCTTCCTTTCTTCCCCATCTCTGGCCACTTGAACAAGCCTGACCAATACTTCCAACATCACTCACCTATCTATAACTTTAAATATCTGCTTTTTTCTCACCTTTCTGTCTTGTCAGAACTTCACACCACTTCTCATATCAAGAATGGCCCAGACACTGTCTTATTTAGTCTTACAAAGATACAAAAAACAAACCCATGATATCACCATTTGCCAATTAAAATCACGCCATCCATTTTGATATAACCTAGTTATTTATGATAATGTTATTGAACACTGGTGCGCTATTTTGTGAAAATGGGGAGGACGAAAATATAAAAAAAGACAAGTAATACATTGACTCGTTGAGGGTTGAGAGCTGGTCGAGCGATGGGAGACTTAGCGTTTATGACGTCACTGTATTCATCCTCAAACGGTCTGGCAAACCTGTTTGTTTTTAGGTGAGCTCTGTAAACGAAACACAAGAGAGTTCACTAAAGTAGACCCCGCCGCTGCCACCTTACGTCATTCATGAAACACCCCCTCTAGCCATCCCACACACGATGAAACCCATAATCTACAGACTTCTCAATTATGGCAAAACATACAGACACGACATCAACATGGCTGGCGATGTGGATTTCTGATTAGGTCCTGAGAGGGAGATAGGTTTCCTCAGTAACACCAATAACATTACCCAGTGACGTTGTGTGATAACCAGCAAAACGACAACAACAATTACGATATCAACAACAAGTAAAACTAGAACTAGTCATCTCCTTTCATCGTACAGCTGTCATTCTCAGAATGTCGACGCTTTTCACTCTGAGAGTTTGTGTGGTTCCTCTCTCTCCAACTCTTTCCTTAACCTTGTCTGCTGGGGACTTTCTCTCGGTTACATAAAATCACCTGGCGACAGCCAGAATGAAATTTATATGTCAGCCATGGAAGTCAAAGCGTTGAGTCTAGAGTGACTGAAAAATTAACGTGAGACTCCTTTTCACACGGGTCGACTTTTCGTCGTGCGCCGTACACGACACGACGTCGTGTTCTCAAATAATCATGGGTGTCTATGGACGCTTTCACACGTGGTCATGTTCATGTGAAAGCATCCATAGACACCCATGGTTACTTGAGAACCCGACGTCGTGTCGTGGACGGTGTACGGCGAAAAGTCGATACGTATGAAATGAGCCTGAGAGTTCAGTCTCGAGGAACCATTGCAGGACCTCCGGCCTATTCCTCAGGCGGGACGATACAACCTCTGAACCCTCACCACAGTGGCTTAATTATGGTCTGAGAAATTCAGTATTCCACCTCTTACCATACAACATTGTAACAATCGTTATTTATGTCATTCTCTTGTAGTTCTTTTTTCAGTGCACATTTTCTAAATATAAAACATGTTTGATCATGTCTTCTCTCTTCGTGAGTCCAAATACGTGTGTGTGTGTGTGTGTGCGTGTGTGTGTGTGTACGTGGGAGTGAGATTTGAAGACTAAGTACCTATGTATGCCTGTACATGGATTTGGTGCCTGTGAGGCTACAGGAACGCGACAAAGACTATCTCTTCTTCGCCTTTGAAGTCCCGAATGTCCCAAACTCATCTTGCTGGAGCGAAAGCACATTTCGAGTTTGCGTTTGTTTGTGTTTACCGTGGGGGGTGCACACATGTACACATTTGTACGTTTCTGTGTATGTACACCCAGAGCACTTGGCGAATTCAGTACAAAGAGAATGTTGTTTGAATTAAGCGGAGGGGAAGGAAACTGGTTATTGCTAGACTGGCCTGATCCTGCTGCAATCGAGGAAGTATATATGACTGGTTCAGTACACATATATACACATACACACACATGCATACACGCACACACACATGCATACACGCACACACAAACAAACAAACACTGACTTGCTAGAGCAGTGGTACGACGCTCGACCGGTAATTCAGCGGTCAGAGTTCGATTCCCGCCCAGCACCGCAACCTGGCAACCCCTGCTCTGACGTCATAGTTGTACTAAGAGCTCTCGTTCGGAAGGGTAATAGTTATCGATCACCAGACCAACACTTGATCCAGGACATTGATAAAACTTTCTCCTTCTCTTTGTAGGTCTCTCCATCGTACGTATACGTGCACACACGTGTACACACACACACGTGTACACACACATACACACACACACACACACACACACACATACACACACATGGTATATCAGTGATAAGATAGATAGCTATGCAAAAATATTTGCAGATGGTGCCAAAATAAGGAAAAGAGTGAAATGTAAAGATGAATTTAAATACAACAGCAACTCTTAGATAAGATTTATTTTATTGAACCCAGGAATGGAAGACGAAATTCAATGAAAAAGAAATGCAACATTTTGGAAAGCCGTCGAGGAGATTAAATCAATCCCAAAAGCGAAGGAGGAAAAGGATTTAGGAATTTTAATCAGAGATTATCTGTCGGAGGGAGATCGTATCAACAGAATAAAGGAAGAGACTCGAAAATTGGTAGTGAGCATAAAAGTGGTATTGCGTTACAAGGATTAGGACATGATGACAAAAAATAAAAGTCCGATTGGTCCAGGACCATAAAAATTAATAAATGGGTGAATAGATAAATAAATATATAAATGAGCAAGTAAACAAATAAGATTAGAAAATAAAGAAAAGAAAGAATACAGGTACAAAAAGCAGGAACCAAAACGATTCCAGGGCTGAACAATAAGACATGTGAAGAGAGACCCGAAAAAATAGGTTTTCCAACTTTGGAAAGGCTGGAAGAGGGACGACATGAAAACAATTTGGATCAGAAAAGGAATAAAATAGAAAAAGAATGTATGTATGTATATATATATATATATATATATATATATATATATATATATACATATATATACATATATATATATATATAGATAGTTAGATAGATAGATAAAGAGAGAGAGAGAGAGAGAGAGAGAGAAAGCGAGAAGATCTGAAATGGGACGAAATATCAACAAAAAGTCATAATGAAAAATTATGATTCCTTGGAATATGTTTTAAAGATGCACAACTATGTTCACGTAGATATGTCAATTGTTGGAATAAGTTTGGAAAATGTATAACTCAGGCCAACACCATAAATTGATAAGAGGCATGAAAAAGGCAAAGTTTGGTCAATGGAGATATTAGAAAAGGCTCCCCACGAGCACAGATTTAACCTCGTATAGTGGAAGTATGGAAATACAACTAGGCACACACACACACACACACACACACACACACACACACACACACACACACACACACACACACACACACACACACACTCTCTCTCCCTCTCTCTCTCTCTCGGTGGCGCAGTTGGTAGAGCACTGAACTGCCAAAATAGTGGCCCGCAGTTCTCGGTTCGAATCCTGCGCTGCGTTTCGGGTCGTTACTCTGACTCTTGTGGGCGGGGAGTTGGGTGTGTGTGTGTGTGCAAGGTCATAGCATTACCCATAGATCGGACCTACGAGCTCTGAGCTCTCTTCCAGGAGGGAAATAGCTGTCGATCACGAGTCCAACACGTGATCCAAAGACCAAGTGAATACACACACACACACACACATACTCAAATATACATACACATGCATGTATACGTAAGCATACACATACACACGGCCATACATGTATACGTAAGAATGCACGTACACACGCCCATGCTCACATACACACATTCATATGTACTTATGTATGCACGTATATACATACATATGTGCTTATATATGCACGTACATACATATGTACTTACATATGCTCGTACATACATACATATGTACTTACATATGCACGTACATACATATATATATATATACTTAAATATGCACGTATGTAAACACACATTTGCAACCGTGCACAATCTAACATTCCTGGTCTTGTCTGCGTGATTTCTCAAAGGTCAGAAGGTCGTGAGCTCTCCAAGTATCTACTTCAGCTAATAATTGCGAATAAGCATAACTGAGCATGATTTCTTTTTTTCCCCCTGGCCAGCTGGATGACATTCTAATGCACGGTTGGGCAGAGGTGAACCAAGGAACTCGGAACATCGTACAACGGAGCGTGAGTACTTTTTGAATCTCTGCCTTTGTGCCCTTCTTTCTTGGAAAGGAGGAGCAGTTTCCTGTTCTGAAACGTAGTCACCGACCGATCTAATGTTTTATTCATTTGATTTATCTGTCTGTTCATTAACTTATATTATTGTCATCATTGGTTTAGTTATATTTTTCGAGAGTGTTATATCTGCTTTGGTACGGTTTAGTTGTGATATTTAAATCTTTCTCGTAATGTCGACAGTTTGATTCTAGTCTGAGACGCAGTCGATGACCGAATTTATGAAACTTATTTGATATATATATATATATATATATATATATATATATATATATATATATATATATATATATATATATATACACTTGATAACGCGATGGGCTAAGTCACTGTCACTTGTTACGTGTCAGTGGGGGTTCGAGTCCTTCGCTTGACCACATCAATTTCTGCATGTATGCCTCCATCCAGTTCCTCGACGTTGATGCCTTAGAATTAAAGTGAATTGTGGTTGATAAATTATATATATATATATATATATATATATATATATATATATATATATATATATATATATATATATATATATATATATATAATGTGTGTTAGTGTTAGTCGTACAATCAGTTTATTTATGATGATATCACGACAGTTTTACCACGATTTTCATCATGATGCTTGACCCTTTCTCGTATTGTCGACAGTTTGACTGCTGCGGATTCTACGGTCCGAAAGAATTCGCCTACACCAATTACCCCATCGACGACTCTTGTTACAACGGCGAAGGCGCCTACGTCGATAACCTCGCTTCCATTCCCTCTGCCGACTTCGATACAGCTCAGCAGCTCAAACAGGTGGGTTGAGGTGGAGGGGGGAGGGGGGAGGTGCAACAGATGTGGCTGTGTGTGTGTGTGTATTCACCTCGGATCTGCTGCAGTCTCTGTCGAGACAGCCAGACACCACCCTACGGCAGTGTGTGTGTGTGTGTGTGTGTGTGTGTGTGTGTGTGTGTGTTTGTTTCCTGGTCGTCTGTTACCACGTATGTGTTGGGAGCGGTGACGTGTTGGGTAGATGTTTGCTCCAGCTTTGCCAACTGTTCTCATTCAGCTGGGAAACACAGTCTGTCTCACCCTTTCTCCTACACCGGTTTTTATTTTATTTTGTTTTCTTATCCTTCTTCTTGTTATCCTGTTCCTTCTTATTCATATTGTTATCATCATTATTATTATTATTATTATTATTATTATTATTATTATTATTACTATTATCATCATCATTATCACCACCACCATCATCATCATCATCATCATCATCATCACCATCACCATCACCATGATCATAATCATCATCATCATCATCATCATCATCATCACCATGATCATAATCATCATCATCATCATCATCATCATTATCAACATCATAATCATCATCATCATAATCGTCATCATCACCATCATCAGCATTCTCCTTCTTGTTCCCCTCATTCTTCTTATTCTTATTCTTATTATCATTACTATCATTATCATTCTTCTTTTCTTTTCTTTTATTTTCCTTGTAGTCCTAACTTGTAATGTACTCCTTTGGCCCTGTTCTACCATTTACATTTACTCTAGAATGCCTATAATCTGCAGATGAATTACATAAAGTTAAAAGTGCCATTAAAAATAATAATAATTTTATAGCACCTTCCCGAACAACCCCACTCACCTCATACTGCCCACTCGAAAAATAACAAATAGATAATATATAATAAATGAATAAGTAGAGAAATAAATAGATGAAAGAATGAATAAATACATGACCCCCTACTGGACCTAAAGATCACTGCTTGTCTCTCGCCTCGGGAAGGTCTGTGTCGTCGACCCTAAGGGCCTTGCAAACAGTCCAGATCATGAGTCACTTGTTTATTGCTCTACCTTGAGTGCTCACGACTGCATTTATTTGTTTGTTCAATTTTTCAATCTATCCATTTGTTTATACATTCGTTTTTATTTATTCGTAAATTTCTTTATTGGTTTGTTTGTTTATTATACGTTTATAGATTTATTTGTGTATCTATGTATTTATTTACTTATTTATACATAGATTTGTTCACTATTTTTATTTTGCATCTGTTGACTTATCTGTAGTGTTCACGTCTACAGTCACTCCAATTTCTATTCACTAATTAATCTGTTTATCTTTGTGCATGTTTATTAAGTTATTTATTTGTCTATTTGTTCATTTGTATGTTTATTGTAATTTCCATATTGAGTCAAGAACTCCAATGAAACCTTGGGGTCCATACGAGAGTTAGCCACGTGATCAGCAAAAAAGAGAGCATCTCTGCGGGGTGATGACCTTGAAAATGACCTTGAAAATGACCTTGAAAAGTGGAGATGCCTTTATTCCGACCTTACTTGAATATTTCCTGTGATCGGATTCCAGATATTACCCAGATTTTCACTCCGATATTTATTCTGACCTTAATACTGAACTTTAACTCCCTGACCTTTACCCTGGTACGTACCGTTAATGTTGCCCTGTCCTTTGTCCTGTCCTTTGCCCTGACAACGACTACCACTTTTGTCCTGAACTCTCCTGCCCTGACTTTTGTCCTTATTTCTTTCTGTTCATTAATCTGACCTTTACCGTGACAAGTGTCCAGACTTCTATATTCACATTTTCGCGCTAACCTTTATCTTTGCCCTTCCTCTGACCTTAATATTGAGATTCATCTTCACTTTCCCCTGGACCTTTTCACTGGTACCTCTCCATTTCTTCTGTTTACGGCACAGGAAGACTGACCAAATCAAGGCCAAGGCGAAAATCGCCTCAGGCGTCTTCAGTCGGATACTCATCCGAAGATTGCAGAGAAGGTCACAAGGGGGAGAGAAGATGGGAGGGGGAGGTGGCACAAATATTAGAAGAGGATTAAAACTTGTTTTGCCTTTTTGTTAGAGATAGGTGGGGAAGAGAAAAAACACTGACGAAGATAGAAATCCGTTATACCTTTTTATTGCCTTAAAAGAGAGTGATAGAACCAACACTGGCAAAAAATATAAACCTGTTTTACTTCTTTCGTTGCATTACAAGAGTGAGTGGGGGGAGGGAGGAAGAGGGGGGTGAACAAGCACCAACAAAGCCGGAAACCTGTTTGACTTTTTTCTTCTTCTTTCTCTCCGGCACAGGTGGGTTGTGGCGGAAGGTTGAAGCTTTGGTTCGAGGAGAATCGGGCCATTTGGTGCTCGGTTCTGGCAGTGCTGGGCGGCCTGCAACTCATGTGCGTCATCCTTTGCGCCCACATCATCAACAAACTTCGAGACAAGAGCGAAGCGTCGAGGTGGTCCTCGAGGAGAAGACTCCACGACAAGAATGGGTATTCTCTGTAGATGACCCTCGAGCGAGGTTCCTGGGCTGATCGGCACCAAGGTGTATAAAGACCCTCTTGCGACCTTGATCAAGTCCTTCCATGGAGACCGTGATCAGCATGTCTTCCCCACAAGATTAGTCGCCTTAATACCAACTCATTGTTAGAATATGTAGTATTGTTTTCTTTCTGGCGATCAGGCCAGATTATCTTTTTGTAGTCATTTGTTATCATAGCTGAATCAGTTATCTTATATGTGTAGGTATAGCGCCTGATGAAGGAGAATACAGGAGACTCGTTTAGCCATAGGAAGAAAGTGAAGGACCCTGTTGTCTTCGATGGACTTCGAGAGAAAGAAGTGAAGATCGAACTCGACACCCAATGTCGTCTGGCACCTAATCACCTTCAACACAGTGACGTCATTTCCCGCTGTCGTCAGACGATTTTAATCATATGAAGGGACGAACTCGGAGTGGATTTCGATCGATTAAGTCTCCGTTCTTTCTCGAGCCCTTCCTCTCAGCTGAATAAAATCGCCTGGCGGCAGCTGGTAAAAGAAGGATATTACTGTTAAAAGGACAGGGTCAGTGATGCAATGGTATATTTTGATATGCAGGAGAAAAATATTACTCAATTGTTTTTGGTGCCTCCTGCGGATTATTGTGAGACGTAATCTAGAATAATATGTCTCCTGGACTGCTTCCTTGATCACACGTCGATCAGAAGTCGATCACACATCGATCGGAGGTCGATCACACATCGATCAGAGGTCGATCACACATCGATCAGAGGTCTATCACACATCGATCTGAGGTCGATCACATATCGATCAGAGGTCGATCATACATCGATCAGAGGTCGATCACACATCGATCAGAGGTCGATCACACATCGATCAGAGGTCGATCACACATGTTAGGGTGCCCAATTAGCGATGGCCATCGAAAATGCTCTGTGTGTGGTAGAAAGACTTCAGGATTCAAACAAGAATTGGGATTTAGATGTAAAATTGCGGACAGTCGCACCTGGTCCATTGTACATTATAACTACATTGATGTAATTCCCGTTGTTGTTTTAATCATCTAGTTGAAAAAAACGTGTATTATAAGAGGAACGATGTATATAGAAGCATACCAAACACAACAACGAGACATATATTTGTGTTCTTATGATAAATCATGGGGCAGGATCGACTGTCCGTAGAAAAACAAATTAATCATTAGTCAAGAAAAGAAAATGAAAGTATAAATAGATATGATGCTTCTGTCTATCTACAATGTATCATGCAAAAGAAATTAGAAGTCATTAGTATAGACAATTCCTTTCTCGTATCTCTCTATCTCTCTCAGATCTCTCTCTCTCTCTCACCTCTAGATTTTGAACTTTCCAGTCCGAATATTTGATATTTCACTAAATTAGAAATTCATAATAAAGAAAACTATCTATAGACAAAAAAATCTGACCTCAACGAAATTAGTCGGGGAAAAAATTCCCTGTTATTGCAATTCATTTAAGAAAAAAATCAAAGAAATTAGATGACAATGTCTCCTGCCTTGGCAGAGGGTAATGTTCCTTAAGATTAATTAAATGATTTACGCTCTAAGAACGCACCCATGTCGAATTGATTATACCAAATATATTTTCCAACCCTGTCGTTGTTGTGACGTCAGTAGAGCTGAATAAAATCGCCTGGCGCAAGCCATGGGGAGTACCTAACAGTAGCGAAGGGTTTGTTTATGACAATGTATGGAATTCCGGCTTCAACTGAGACGTCTGGGATTAGCCAGAACAAAATATGTAAAGTGCCTCGTCGTAGTTGTGTTACGTCAGTGGTTCTTAAACGATTTTACCCCCCTTCCCCTCCCCCCCATTGGCTCCTGGCCACCACCACCCCCACTTACACCCTCCTCCTCCACCTCTCCCTCCCTCCTTACCTTCACACGCACACACAATTACACACTTCTTTTGTTGATACTACGTCTACTGTAATTTAAAACAAATAATCTGACTATAACAAACATATTTGACGATTAAAACATAGTAAATCCGTTTATTTTGGCTGTTGTGGTTATGAGAGAATGAAGCTGATATGGATGCATTCGTGGTTTGTATTTGGTAAATACAGATGCTTGGCTCTATTTCCCTCCGTCTTCCCCCTCCCCCTCACCCCCGTCCTCATCGCCCATAATACCCTGCATCAAATTTACTGTTTTTTTTCTTGTTTTTTTTTCGTTTGCGACTGTAGCGAAGGGATTAAAAATATATCGGTTAATATCCTTTAACACGAAGACATCATCATTTGCATATTATATTTCAGCCAACACCAAAATATTATACTCAGCGAGCGATGTCGTCAAGGGTCATACGACTCATATGTTGTTTACACTCAACTGTGACGCTGTTCACAGTTTTTCTTTTCTTTTCGACATTCTGACGTCAAGAAAACTATTTTATATTTTTGTACTTTTATGCCAATAAATTTTTTTACATTTTTTGTAATTTCATTTCGTACCTAATACACACCATGGCGAACTCATTCACGGTATTATTGTACATCTAATTGTACTCTATGCTTGTCACTTGTTTCTCAAGTAATATTTCATATGTCTGTAATCAGTTGAAATTAAAAGTTTCACAAAAATATACTTTATTTTATATTGTATCGAATGCACATCAAGGTAAGTAATCTTTCTCGCTTTTCTGTTTATATTTCGACTTTCTACTTCCTTACGAATGACGAAGGAAAAGTTGGTACAGTACAACAACAGGGTAGAGAATAAATGCGAATGATGATTTTGCTTCACAACTCAACACACACGAATCGGTGAGTGTAGTTTTTAGGAATTTTATAAATAATGGATCTCACTTAATTCTTTATTGGTTTTAACTCGCGTTATGATTTATGAATCCAGTGCTTGTAAGGCGTCGGTCAAAAAATTTGGAGGGACAGTCGATTTGCAATTCAATGCACTAGCCTGTCTTTAGGAAATGCGTCATGATGTAATGAAAGGATTAATCTGTCGCAGTTTACAAATAATCGGTAGTGATACTTGTTGAATTAGTTTCGTGTATAACTTTTCGACTCGGTCATGTGATCGGATTCAAACTGCTAACTTCCCATTTCGCCAAAATGCACTTCGTCAAAACACGTATAGCTAAATTGACATTTCACAAAAGTAATTGGTTTTTCGCTAAAATTACTTAGGTTAATTTATTTTCAGTTAGTATGGCAAACGGGGAATTCTGCAAAACACAATTTGGCGAAATGGGAATTACTCAAGTCGACATGTTTCCTTTCCAGGTCAAACATGGTAAATGCTTATGATATGATCGCTTCCGTTTGGCATCAACAAATATAATACAATATTTACAATATTTATCAACCAATGTGTTATCACCATATTAACTAGTAGTACTTCGAATAGATAAACTAGTTACTTGTCGAAATTCATTTACCTCTCAAAGACAAAGAATCCTTCTCAGGAGGTGGTCCACATAAATATATTTCAACCTAAAAATATCACTGTCCTTATGTCGTAGTTCATATGCACGACTTATAATTAATCTAGCAGTTGTCAAACAGGAATAGTCTTTCCAAAGACCGATTCATTGTTGGAACCATCTTCTATATATGGGACCCTATGTTATCTATTATGTCGACGTCATCATAGACATTAACAGAAAATGGTGATTTTCTCTCCACAATGCCGCGCCGCTATGAAAGCGAAGGAGGCAGGAAATTCCCAGTGTTGGATACCTACCTACTGTTTACATGTTTTCCCACATGAGAGGATAATGCATGCATGCATGCATACACACATACGTACGTAGGTGTACACACACACACACATACACTCGAATCCCTCCCAGGGCTGAAATAATTTCAGTATCGTTGCGCTGCGAGCCGTTACTCCAACCCTCGTGGGCGGGGAGTTGTGTGTGTGTGTGAGGTCACAGCATTACCCATAGATCGGTCATACATGACCTCTGAGCTCTCATCCGGGAGAGTAGTAGCTGTCGATAATGAGTCCAACACGTGATCCAAGAGACCATGGTGAATCACACACACACACACACACACACACACACACACACGGGTCACTACGTGCATAGCTATCTTCCCGTAAAATACAACTAGGTAAATACATATATGTGACACACACACACACATACCTTGCATATGTATACATATATATATATATTATATATATATATATATATATGTATGTGTATATATATATGTATATACATATATATATATATATATATATGTGTGTGTGTGTGTGTTGTGTGTGTGCGTGTGTGCATAAGTGCATGTGTACACACACACACCTACCTACTTACATTCCAATCTGCATAGCTCACCCAAGCGATGGCCCAATAGGGAAGATCGTGGTCCACCGTAACCTTGTTCAAGGAAGGGGCCACATTGGGGGTCACGATCCACAGTGACTCCGTTCACGGGGGGTCACGGTCTATATTGATCTCGTTCAAAGAGGGGTCTGCAAGGGACATGGTGATGTCCGTGAGGGTCACGGTCCATAACGACCCCGTTCAAAAGAGCGGCCACGATGAGGCTCTGTCATTGAGAGATGTACTGGTTGTCTTGGGAACGAGGGAACTCGTGCTGGGCTTGTGATCGGCAGGGATTACTCCTCCTCGGCAAAGAGCTCAGAGCTCGTAAAGCACTATTCTGATACGATTTTATTTAGACGAGCGAAAACCTCTGTGCTCTCCAAACTGTTAATAGACACAAGTTCATTTAACTATATATAATACATTACTGGGTCATTAGTAAATTACATGGATGTTCGACCACTACGAAAAAAAATGCAAGAATACTTTCATTTTTTCTAAAGAATATACTGCATTTATATAGCAATTATCTCATTTGTTTATCTTGATCAACTTTCATTTATCTATTCATATACTCATCTATTTGCCTGTTTATTTTATTCTCTATTTTCTAATTTTGTTTTGTCTCTTTTGCGACATGATACCTCAGGTCTGTCACAAAGTTCAGAGAAAAAAAGAATAGTCTGGCCATGCGCATCTCGCGCGTCGCTTGTTGACCTGGAGGTTGGTGACGTCACACACCCTCGCTTGATCGAGGTCACAGCTGGAGAACCACCTGTCACGGTCACTCTTACCTGATAAGCTTACCATTTCTAACTTACAATATTTTTATTGCAACTCTCGTTAGATATCAATACCTTTCGTAGTATTTCTAATTTTGTTCTGGCTGTCGTTTGGTGATTTGATTTACCCCTGGTGTTCCCCCAGCGAAAGGGGAGGGGGGTAATTACACTTCATCTCGGTTAATCTCTTTTGTATCACGCGACACTTTTTCTTTTGTTTGGGCTGGCGCCAGTCGATCTTATTCATCTCCGTGCCACCCTGACGATGTTGCTAGGGATTCACAATATTTACATTTTGTTTAGGGTGACCCCAGACGAATTTATCCGCTTAAGGGCAGGACTTCATCCTAAAGGTATTAAAAGATACTGACAAACCATTTAAATATATTATTTTTTTTTATAAATTGAGTATAATAAGTTGCTGTGTACTAATGTTCCATGGCTATGACACGAGCTCGAAAGACAGCGTCGTGAGCATTCCATACTGGTGAGGTGATGGAACCGAGTAGGAGGTTGCCAGGTGCACACCTAAGCACCGAGGACGCTTATTGTTTTGCACCGAAGACATTGTAAGTAAATTAAGGCGTGCCGCCGTACAAGTCTCATCTGGGATGTTGTTACAATGAACAACTTTGCCTTCCATTGGAAGGAAGTTTTGGAAGACTCCCTGAAAGCGGTGGCAGGTCTTAGCTCCTACATTTCACACTCAGTAATCTGCGTCAGATGGTATAAGCAAACCTGGAATAATGTGTTGGACAATTGTCCTCCTTTTCACTTTCCTGTTGAGCAACTGTCCTCGGAGTAATTGTCTGTTGATCAACTATCCCACATCTGTATAATTTGGTCTTTATTTCGAGACCCTCTTCAGCAAACCATTCCTCTGGTGCCAATGATTATCTGAGTCAACTAAATGTAGCACATTCTTTCCAATAATTTCGGACAGTTCCTCTCAACAAGTGAGAGGTGGAATCCACTTGTGACAGAATGTGACGGACTTGCGAGAGACATTTGGGATTTCATCCACAACCCCAGGACGTTTGGCCCACTGTGGGCTACATTTGGGACACAAAATATGATCTTGTTGTTAACGACATATTAAGAAACATGTTGTTTTAAAATGTCCCCATGTTTCTATATGTTGTAGTTTATTGTCATTTTGTTTAAAATTTAATGTTTCATTTGCCAACGTTTTTGAATTCCTCCTGTTTAAATTGTATAGTTTATTGCGGCGTTTCATAAGCTGAGGTGCTGAGATCAATTATAGAGGGTGCTGGGAAGCGAAGCTACATACACTTTCCCATATCCTTCTAATAATTCAATATCAGGAACTTGTGACAAAACCTCAATCTACATAGCAGACAAAAACCCCAATAGGAAAGTCGGGGGTTGAGAGGACATAACCTACCGATTGGGGTTTTGTCCGTTGGGGTATTGTCCGTTCACCCAATATTAGTTTGGGATGCTGGATTGTTTAGATCTGACTACAGGTTATGCTAGGGTCGGAAAAGATTTGAAGCGCTGTTTTATTGTCATATATTCTAATGACATATTTGATAATTACCAAATATCAATGTTGTAATTAATGTCTTCCTGTTTATATTATTGTTATTTTTTATATTTCATATTTATTTATCTGGTATCCCATAGTGTTCTTGCTTGCATTTTGTAGTTTGTTGTTTTATTTCATACCCCTACCTATGAACTAACATGTGTTAAACTCTATCAAGTGTTACGTCACACTACAGCCTGCAATCGATTTTCTTTACACGGTTTTAGCATACACACCACCTATTGTCTAACATTGTATATTAAACTACAATACGTGATAGAATATACATGAGTTTTCATTACCATTTCTCCCGAATCCCGAACATCCCTGCGTTGCACCAGTTTACTCCTTACTGACCGCACATACATTCGAACCCGCCTACAAGTACTCGGAGGCGCGGTTGGTAGAGTCCCTGACCAACATTACGGCGGTATGGGTTCGAATCCTGTCCAGAGCTGAAATAATTTCCGTATCGCTGTGCTTCGAGTTGTTACTCCAACTTCGGGTGTGTGTGTGTGCGTGTGTAGGGTCACTGGATTACCCATAGATCGGTCTTACGAGCTCTGAGCTCTCTTCCGGGAGGGTAATAACTGTAGATCACGAGTCCAACTCGTTATCCAAGACCATGGTGAATCACATACAATTTTCTACTAAAATACACTCCCTTTCCGATTTTTTCTCTCACACTACGTCTCATTTCAGTTTATCTTTCACTAAAATAATTTAATTCTTTTTCGCTGTCCCAACTTTCGAGCGGATAATGATGGGCTTCACACGAGGTGACCGAAAAACAGCAGACTGGCCCAGCAATGCTACAGAAATATGAATGTTCGCATAATAAAACGACAGCTAGACAGAATACGCGACACCCGGCGGATAATTACAAGAGAGACATCTTTGGAATGTGTATATGTGTCTATGATATAAATAAATATAAGAAGATACTGTCGCAGTTATGCACTGGGAAATTAAACAGTCACAAAAACAATAAATTAAAAGGGCTCTGGGAGTATATGGACGGAAGATACTTTTTATTTACGAAAAATAAATAGCATATCATCACACAAACGAAACAAATCTTACAATCCCAGTCATGCAGTAGTAGTGTGGTCTTTGCATGTAATGAAAGATGCTAGAATAGATATGGAATACAAAGGACGTTAACCAAAATGGTCTCCATCCCAGCTGACAGATCGAACATGTTTGAGACTCGAGAAACTAAGATTACCAACATTGGAAGAAAGAGAAGAGCTATGAAAGGTGTGGGCAAGATTGATAAAAACGATGAATTGATGTGGGATGGAATTATCAAGAAAACAGAAACGTGATAGAACCAGAAGGTTTGAAGGATATATATATATATATATATATATATATATATATATATATATTATATATATATATATATATATATATATATTACAAATGTATTTGTAGAAGAAACAGCCCAGACCGAATTCATAAAAAATCTATACAGTTTGGCCGTAACGCTGGTCAGTGACAATGGACCATAATTTGGCGGTTCTTCCTTGGTAAATTTGGATCACATTTGCCTATTTTTCCAAATCATGGCACCATTTTGCCCTTTTCTAGTAAAAGTACAGTCAGTCATCCACCAATTGTTCTCTACATTCTTTGGGTATCCCTTTGGAAATCCCATCTGGTAAATTACACTCTATATGAGTCTATCCCCTCTAGCACTTCTGCTTTCACGTAATTTAACACATACTGCATATCATTCCCCCACCCTCCGCAGCCAGATTTCTTAGTAAATACCGATCAAGACATTTTGTTCGTTATGTCAACCTGACATTTTTGCTTCTTGCACTGTTCCTTCTATTTTCAGCTTCGGGATTCCTTCTACGTGCCCCATTGCGTCATATACAAATTTATGCTTACGCTAATTCTACCTTTATATATGTCTTAGGACATTAGGAGAGTAAAACATCTTGCGAGTTCTTTATATAATATATTAATGACGACTATATAAGATACCAGCATGTCTTAGCTGGCCGGCGTCTTCGATAAAGATTATTATGAAAAATGTGTGTGTATATATATATATATATATATATATATATATATATATATATATATATATATATATATATATATATATGCATTTATACTTCACATATCAACACCAGGAACTTAACATATATTTCAGCAGTCCAGGCGTGATAATATGAACTTTTGGCGATAATAATAGCAATAATGTGTCGGTACTGCATTCCTGCTTCTGTCCTTCACTTGTCATGCCACTTAGTCATGCCCAAGGATTCATCCGTGCCACTCAACCGAGTTAGCAACTGGCAACGGCCTTTATGATTAATCTCTACCTATGTTTTACCTACAATTCCTTTTCTGTCCACATTCTGTTTAGGACATCTACCTTTATCCTTGCTCATGATAGTTTCTGTATCCTTATTTTTTCATCTATGCATCTTCGCCCACAGCCTGTCTGCCCTTGGCCTCCTATCTCTCAACCTTGCTCCACGACCGACACCATGATCTACGTCTTTACTTCGAAACCGTCCAAACATTTTGTACTTTTACACCAGCCTAGGCCTTACCGTTGATCCACTACTTTCAACATCTGGCGGCTTTCGTTCATTGTTTTCCTGAATTTAGTGGCATGATTTTGTAGGAGAAAAAATAATGTTAGATTCACAAGCTTGATAATTAGATATTCATATATCTAGAAACTTATAAAAACAATGACTGTTGTACATAACTTCCTTTCTAATGGTAAATAACACATGTATTTTTTATGTACTGAATGACACTGAAGGATTTCTCGATTCCCTTGCGCACCTGTAACGTTGGCATGGCAACTTAGGTGATGACCATATATGTTTGCGCAGAAATAAGGGCATGTGCTCTGAACTTACTCTGAAAATGTAATAAATATGAATTTCAATCATGTGTTTGAGTACACTTGACTAAAGTTAAGAATAAGATTAACTGAATTGTCGTACATCTCACAACACAAACATGTGTACGGAATTTGTGTAAGTGTATACACAACATTATTCTTTTGGTCTTCACTCTAATATGTAAGTTAAATTGGATACCCATTTTGAAATATAATTTACTGCATCACTTACATATTATGGCGTAATTTCTTATCAATATGTTCATTAGGAATGTCCTCTCGAAGAATATATTATTAAGTTATCAAGCTACAAATGGCCTCCTGGTGTTTAGTAAATGTACCAACGAGGTATATATAAAGGTCGTACAATTAAAAAGGATGTTCTTAAATTACCATATGCTTAAGATCTGACATTAAAACTATTAGGTTGTGAAAGTATATTAAATACATCACTCCTGTTGTCACCTACACTAAAATGACGTGGTGTCAGATACCGAGTAAATAAGAGACTAGATGTATATAACAAAATGTTGCAATAATTTGCAACAATGCTCTATATAAGATTGGATAGTATATATAGATGACTTGACTCGTTCACCACGATTGTCTTTTGTTTACTTGTACCTGTGTTTGCGGTCTTGCTGTTTCCCTATTGCCTAACATGGTAGCCGACATGATAGTGTGTTGGGGAACGTTTGAGCGGAAAAAGGGTTGACTAAACTTTTGCAAAGGCTAGTTGAAAGCCTTTAGTTGTTTCAAAATGAGTGTTGATGCCTATGGCCCAAGTTCGCAGAGTTTAACCTTTTATGACACCGAGGAGAATGACCTGCTGGGGGCTGACACCCAAGGTTCGGAATACGAGTTCAACCTGACTCTGGGCAGCCAAACGCAGACCCAGGCTGATCCAATAGATAAAACACAACCAACACAGAGTCAGGTGAGTAATAATGATCCATGATATATTAAGACGAACTAGTGGTACAATTTGCAGTGAAATTAACAAAAGGTCATGCTCTTATTTGTTGCATTACCAGTGTTGCGCGTTTTCTTGTGTGTGTACCATGTGATGTACAATGTTGGAAGCAGTTCGCAGTGAGCATATCTTTATGATCCTATTGTAGATAATGTTCACCTTGAAGATTGCTGGGCTGGGCACAAAATACATAACGATTTATTACATTTAGTGGGTTTATTAATGATAGGGGCTGTACTTTTTCGTGGTTTCTATTAAACTCGTTACAGGTTAGATTTCTCAAGTTTGGGATTATATTAAGGCCAGAGATTACTTCCAAAGGTAATGATAATGAAGTACAAGTGTTCTGGGTTGGATTTAGAAAGGTTGAAATATATTGCTATCTAGGGTGTATGTCTTGTTTCATTATGTTTAGTATGACAGCTGTTTTTTAATTTTTGTAGTGTTACAAAATACAAGCTGTATTTAAAGAAACGATAATAAAAATTTTGTTGATTGAGTTAGTTTTGAGTATTGGAATTATTGTTATAGGGTCCCGGACAGTAATCAAGTTTCGATGTTTCTCCAATTTGCTCGAGATTTTAAGGAATTTTTTTTCAATAAGTAGTAATAGGAAATGATAATAGTGTTATTTAATTTTGGAATATGTAAAATAGGTTTGTGACAACTTAAGCTTATGCAAAATTTTGTCATTGTATAGGATTCAGGATAATTGTTGGTCCAGCATACCTAACCTAACATAACCTAACTTGATATAAGGGTTCTACACCAGTATCACGCAAGGTTATTTTAGGTCAAGTTAGGAGCTATTGGGCGAGTTTTATGTTAGATATCCATGTTTGGATAATTCTCGAATTATAGCAGTATAGTATTATAGAAATAGCGTTCATGTGCTATTATTTCTTTTTTTTCCTCAGTCTGTGTAAGGGATCTAAGCAGATGAGTTCAAGTTGGATGGGAGGGGGGCCATTTGGTACAGGTGCTTGTTTGTGATCTTGATTTTGTAATTTAAGAATTTAATAGCGCCATTTCTTTTTTTATATAAATTTTCTTAGGAAATTGGTTAGTGTCTGAAAAATATCAAATGATGTATCAATTGTATTATTTTGAAAATTCAATAACTTCTATTAATAGTTTAATTAATTTTTCTTATTTTCCATGAAGAAAACAAACACCTCTGAAAAACTGTGTACTATTAGGGAACAAATGGGCGGGAAATTCATCAAAGATGAATTTAACTTGTAGGAAATATCAAGGCAAAGGATGATGATCGTCATTGCATCAATTGAAAAGCGGTATATGATCAAGGGGACACATTAATAGATATAAGGATAAAGTAATAATATTTTTTAATGTTTTAGATGTTAGGTTTTTGCAAGAAAGATGTATTACCACTAGATTATGGCACATGTCTTCTAGATCCATCCTTTCAAAGTGTCAGTGTTATAACATTTGTCTCAAGGTGCGTGCAACGAATAGGCATGGCATCACATTCCTCAGAGAAAACGGGGCAAAATCAGTCAGGAATGAACTTGAACCAAGATCTTTGTCTTGTTTATCCAACTTTCTTGGTAGAATCTGTAGATGATTTGGACAGGAATTGCATTCGCTTCCTGAAGGGCATCAGTATACAACTTTAACACGTACTAGCAATAATAATTATAACGATTGTTGCCATACGTTCCACTGACACGAAACCTGCAACCCTACGCTCACTGGCACCCCATTTCAGAGAGGGGGAGGTTTTTTACTAACAGGTATTATTTTTGTTAGGAGAATTTTTATGGATAGAATTGCTACAAGCTGGTGATAAGTGATATTCAGTTTATATTTGTAGAATGTCACATGCCTTTCACCATACTATTAATTTGTATTTCTTTGCCAACAATTAAGTGCATCTACATGTGAGGACAATATAACACTGATGTGTAGTGTTTTAAATACAATACCACCAGCCACAAAATAGTGATTGATCAATGTTGATACTTTTTTTTTTGCAAGTGTGACCTTGTACTTCATTCATATCGGCATGTGTATCACTTTTGATACTGCCTTAAACTTTGCAAGTTTTTCCAACGTTTTGGCAAGTATGACCTTGTAGCCTATTCCATGCCTGGGCCTTTTGGGTGACTCAAAATTGTCCTTTATATTTTGCCTTGAGCAGTGGAGTTTTTACTCAGATTACAGCAATTTTTTCATAGATTACTTTAGTAAGAAAAGTATCTTTTAAGAGGAAAAAAAGTGAGGCTCCTTGCATAGAAAGAATAATACCTTGTATGGAAGTCCTCTGTAAAGATTTTAAGTGCATTGGTGGTGTAATAATGGGGAGTGTGCATGTCTCACATTAGCTTAGTTGTGGGGTTCAAATCCCCTACTGCTCGCCAAATCTCGGCAGTGACTGTCACCTACCCCAGCAGTCTAAGCACACAGGGCAGAGGCAACAGATTTGGCTGTTGCTACACTCCTCCTTGCGTAAGCTCCTCAACTTCTTTGTTGTAAAACTTCTAAGACCAAAAGCACTGGTTATATGCTGGATGTCATTTGCCGGTTGATAAACAAGCTATTAAATTGTGCAGTCGGTCAGTTCACTGCCCCAGTCGAAGCTTGCCCTTATATTTTCCCCATTATCTTAGCTGTTTGTGGATGAATTTAAGACCAAGTATTCTGGTACCTTTGACAACTTTCAACATGTAAAATGGGTAATTCAGAAAAGAATTCGTGTGGAATCATAGAATGTGTAGAAATGAGGATACAATAGATTAAGTTTAATGTCATGAACTCCTATCAGGAGGGCTTTATAGCATGGAAATAAAGATAGAATTGCTCAATTAAGAATTTTAAAGTATACCTTTTCTTGCTCTCTTTTGATTGATTATAATTTCAGTAAATATCATAATGTTTGGAATATAAACTGGCCTCATGCGTATGTTGAAAATACTTTAATGGAAAATGAGCACATTTGTGTCCAGAAGGTATAATCATGAACCTTTTCAGTACATTTGATTGCTGGCAAATTCTGATAATTCTTATTAGACAAAAGAGTAGACTTTGTGTCGAGCAGTCTTGATTTAGTTCACTTCAATCTAATGCCACAGATTTTGTGCAAGAAACCTGTGACCCTCATAAATCTGGTTATGGCCACCAGATTGGTAGTTCATTCAGGAAGATTTCATCTGTATTGGGTGGATGTTGGACATGTTCAATTTCATTTGTGTGGAAAGTGCTTCAGGGGTATGTTATACATGTTGATTGTGATCCCGTTCCTGATACCTATTTTCCAGAAGAACATTAAAATGATGCTTTTGCTGAAGGGATTTAGCTTCTCTATGGTCATATCTCATCTGAGAAAAATAACCTGGTGTTAAAGTAAAGTTTATGAAAGTTATCTTTGATTGAAATATGTAGTTTGTCACCAAGCATAAGGAGTTGATAATGCAAAATGACAACTTCAATCAGACCCATTCCAATCCGATTGTTCACAGGAATTGTCTATTTTTCTTCTTTTCTATAAAGCACCATTACTAATCTCCCATACTCTTCGGAAATTACATATACCAAAGGCTTTTTCCCCCTTATAACGGAGGTAACCAAAAAACAAAGGCATAAAAACCACTCCCACCCATTCCATCCCTAACATTCTCCACTCCCCTCCACCCTCATCCCTCCCTCATATCTTGGCACCCCCTGGATGATGGGTCATCCCTGCATCTCACCCACTGCCCTTGGTCAGAAGCAGTGTTGCAAAATGGCACATCCACAGCGAGTCCACCTCATTAAATTGGCGACCCCCCCCCCCTCTCCGTGTTGGATGGTATCTCAACATATGAGTTGTGGTAGTACGTGGTCGTAGTTGAGCGGTGTTCGGAGGCTTAGAATAAAATGCAGAGGAGCAGCGTAGCTCTGTCTCTCTGTGGTCTTTCTCTGTTTATTTGGTGACAGGAGGTGTTTATATACATGGCTCGTGGCTAGGTTGCCGACGAGATAATATTTATTTACAAGATGCAGTTTTAGCAAATATTAGAGATCAGGATAGGTTTTAACTACCTTATACTTTGCATATACATATACAATGAAATACAGTTGTCCGAGGTTGGACAGGATGGACATATCCCGTAGGAAAAAACAATTTGTATCAAATGGTAATTGCTTGGCTTGGTGGCAATCCTTTGGGTTGGTGAGGCGTTGATATTTGGCCACCAGCTGCGGGTGAGGTGTCCTCCTGGACAATAGCGACCTGACCCGGAGCGACCAGGTGCGTGAAGACGTCAGGTCGACTACCAGGCTACTGCTGTATGCACCGAAAGCATATGTGCAGTGCTGATAGTATAAGAAGAGGTGGTAGATTACGTCTTCTAGGAGGTCTAGATGCTAACATCCGTCCCCACATGCAGAAAAGGAGAAGACTGGGAGAAATCCCTTCAGGCCGAGTCAATTTATTTCTCACGCATACTCCCTCGACCCCCATCCCCCACCCTCTCCCCTTCATGCATCACAGCATCATCTATACATAACCTTTGTCCATTCACCCCTATCTTCTGTTCCCTCCTGTCCTTCCTTAAACGATGTCCCCCCTATCCCAATGCCCCTTTTACCCCATCCATGCATCTCATCCTAGGTCGCCTCCTCATGTTCACTCCTTCCACACCTCTTTTACTAATCTTTCTTCACTTATTCTTTCCATGTGTCCAAACCATCCCAATACTCTTTCATCAACCCTATCTCCCAATTCCCTTTCCAACTCTGTTCTCCTCCTGACCTCATTCCTCACTCAGTCTAGCCTAGTAACCTGTATCATACTTCTTAGGCACCTCATCTCAAACACGTTCAAACTCCTCTCTTACTCTCTGTTCCATGTTTCTGCCCCTTACAGTGCTGTCAGCACAATCATTCCTTCATACAATCTCCTTAGCCTCCATTCCCAAATGTCTATTTCTCATTACACTTTTTAATCCCCCAAGGCATTTACTCACTTCTCAATCTACATTGTACCTCCACCTCCACTCCTCCCTTTCCCATCACATTCGCACCCATGTATCTAAAACTATCCACTTCCTCCAGTCTCTCCCCCTTAATACTCTCTTCCAGTCTGTTGCCACTTTCTCCCCTTGTACATCTCATAACCTTACTTTTACCCACATTTATTTTCAACTTCCTTCTTTCGCACACCTTCCCAAACTGTCACTAACTTCCTCAATCCCTTCTCTGATCCTGCTACAAGCAGTGTTATCAGTAAACAGTTGGCTATCTCCCACTTTTCTCCATATTTTTTAACCATCTCCAATCCCTGACCCACAACCTTTGTATTTACCTCTCGCACCACCCCATCCATGTATAAATTGAACAGCCAGGGTGACAATACATCTCTGATGAAGCCCCACCTTTACCCCAAACCACTCACTCTCTCCATTTCTAATCCTGATGCATGCTCTACTATTCTTCTAAAAACTACACAACCCCACCTGTCCTAAACCCACACTGTTCCTCACCAATTACTCCCTCTCTTCCTCTCCTAATCCTCTCAATCAGGAGTCTTCCATAAGCCTTCCCAATTACACTTAAGCAGATCCCTCTGAAACTACTACACTCACACTTGTCCCCTTTTTCCTTGTAAAGGGGAACTATACAGGCACTCCTCCAGTCCTCTGGCACTATACTCTCTCTTTAGAAATTAACTTTTTCTTAGGGTATAGCCATAGATAGTTTTATGCTTCAAGTCTCCTATTTTTTGTGTTGTATCAAGATTTTTGTCGACATTCCCTATTGTCTATATCTTCAATGTATCCGTAGCTTTCTTTACTATGTTCTTCATTGGATTTGATGGGTTTATCCAGATATTATTGTCAGTAGATGAACAAGGATAGATATTTGGAGAATATATTTGGGAAGGCATAATAATACCAGATGTTATATGTTATGGAGTTCTGTTTTCTCTTGAATTACATGGACAGGGTGGCATGAGTGATCTTCCTGTGTGTGTGTGGGTATGTTAGACCTCTTATCTTTAGTGACCTATCCTTATCTTGTCAGACTCCACGCTGCTGGGAACTAGAAGACAAATGAACATGTGGTTTCTCAAAGAAAGTTAGAAATGATAATTTATATCAGTAGAAATTGTTTTGTAATAGGGCATTTATATTTTTAAAGTATTTTGACATTTTGATGATCATTTCTGAAAAATTAGGCCTTTGTGTAACAGAAGATGGAGTATATTATCTTACTGTCCAAAATTCACTCTAGACAGCCAACTCATAAGATATTTTCGTTGAGTGCCTATGAATTGAACTGGTGGCTATGACTGGTTCTTGGAATCTACAGGTCTCCTGTAACTACTCGTAAGGGTTGATTAATTATTTCAAGGTATTATTTTGTGCAGTGCTGCACCAAAAATACTGTATATAGTATGGTACAGTTGTGACCAAAAATGTGTGTTATAGCAGACATACATCATTGATGTGGAAAGAGGTTTTGTAAGGGAGCATGAAAAATTGCGCAGTGGCACAGATAACATTTCAGATAGCTAACTCGTAAGAGTGCCCATGAACTAAACTGGTGGCCATGACTGTTTTCTTGCAGTCTACAGGTCTCCTGTAAGACAAAGACAATAGAATGATTGGTACTATGTAACTACTCATGAGGGTTGATTAATTATATAATTTCAAGGGATTTCTTTTTGCACAGCTGCACAAAGTATAGTACAGATGTGACTTCAAAATGAATGTTGTGACAGACGTGTAATATTGATGTAGAAAGGTTTTGTTAGGGAGGGGAAAATTGTGCCGTGGTTGTTGAGATAACATTTCAGGAAATGAAAAAAAAAAGTTTATTCAATTTTGTTTGAGGTCATTGGATATCTGCTTTTTTTCTGTATTAAGCAACTGTACTCTGATATTCATTTATGGCTTAGTATAGTGTTGAATAGGTTAATCATTCTCGTGGGCTTTGAAAGTGTGTGAGGCAACAGCAAAGACAACCATTTTATGGTGGTGTTGGATTTGTGTGATGTGATTATGTTCACAGAATATGAAAGCAGTGTACAGAACAAATTTTGATTATTCATGTTTGTCAGAAAGATGTTAATGAAAGACTTAGTCACTGAAGTTATTACTATTTCTATGATAGGATGTGCTTTTTGTGGATATAACAGATTACCATTGTTTCACACTGAGTCACGGGCTGGTGATAAAAGATTGCCAAGTTGTACTGTAGTGGTAACTATTGTACCTTATCTTGTACTCCTTGCCAACCACCTCTGTGCTGCCACTCTTGGGCACAACTCTTTGTAATGTATATTTGTCATTGGTCTGGGCCTCTGTCTCATCTCTTTTCTTTAATTTAAATTTCCCATGGAAGTTAGAAAATCTGTCACTTATTAGTTATGAAAGAGAACTTAGGGGATGTAGTTATTGGACAAGTATATTATAGTTTTTATGGATCACATGAAGAATCGTCACCCCAGACTTTGACAGGGTGACAAATTTCATGTGGGCTGTCCTGGGGTGACAATTCTTCATGTGGGCCATCCTGGGTTTACGATTCTTCGTTTAAGTTGATGACAATAATCATAAACTTCATTTAACCTAATCTAAGCTAATCTAACCTAACCTAACCTAACCTAACCTAATCTTTATTCCACTGTTGATATTCGGCATATGGTGTGACAGTTCTTCAGGTGGGATCTCATGGGGTGATGATTCTTCATGTTGGCATTCTGGAGTGACAATTCTTCATGTGCTCCGTTTTTATTACGGGACCAGTGACAAATCCCCACTTGTAGTGATTCTGCAATATGGATGGCAAAGGTGCCCATTTTCAAAACCCATGAACCTCCTCTCCTCTGAGAGGCTGACACTTGATCTCTGGACTGGGCTCGGGATCTCTTTATTAACTTCAACTGTATTTCATACACTTTTTTCACTTGAGACCTGACTACCATTGACTGTTCCTCTCCCCCAACCACCCACCTGTTGACATAAAGTCACTCACTAATGCGACATTGAAAATAATCCAAAATTTCCCATAAATATATGTGGGAGAGCCTGGGGATTATTGCCAGTCACTGTAAAACTGTGGGTTTTACATGGTGGAACAGGAAGCAGCGATTGATTAATTGATTTTTATTTATTTATTTTTCCCGTTTATTTTCATTATCGTCATATATGATTTACTTATTTTTGTCTCTCTATTATGCTGTGATGCATGGAAGGGAGTGGGTGGGGATGGGGGGTTGGGGAGTGTGTGTGAAAGATATTGACATAGCCTGAAGGGATTTCTTCCTGTTTTCTCTTCTGCATGAAGGGATGGAGAAGGGGAGTTGCCAATTAAATGAAACAGCCTTGCTGTGGATGTGCTGTATCCTGCTGCATTGCTTCTGACCCAGGGTGGTGAGCGAGGTGCAGGGATGACCCTTCATCCAGGAGGACCCAAGAAAAGAGGGAGGGAGGGGTGGTGAATGGGAGTGAAGTATGTGGGGAAGAAATGGGTGGGAGCGGATTTATGCCTTTTGAATTTGGCGGCCCCCCTTATAAAGGGGGGAAAAGCCCGTAGTATATATGTACTGGGCTCGGGATCTTATTTTTTTATTTATTTATTTTTTTTTTTCTCTCTCTCTCTCTCTTGGTGATCTTGAATTTGCTGTGGATGAGTATCAATATACTTATGATCCTGATTTATATATTGACATTTTGACCTCTTCTTAGGTGACTGTGAATGGAGAGGATGTTGATGTTGAAGTGGAGAAAGCAACAGAGACATTGGCGGAGCTGCAGTTTGAAGAGGAGGAGGAAGAAAATGCTTTCTATGCCAAGGTAACAAGTAACAACATTAATTTTTGTCTTACCCTAATACTGTAGTGTGTCCACTATATTTCAAGGCAACAGTAAATAAAAGTAAAGATACAGAAGTTGTATGATTATTAGTTTTATGTTGAGAGGGCTCGAATCTTGGTAGTACCAGCCCTGCTGCTACTGTTACATCTATTATCAAATGTTGGAAAGTTTTGCAGGTGCCAATTCATTTTGGAATTAAGCTATAGACAGCTTATTTTTTGTAACACTTATTCCTGTATTTTATCCATTGTAGGAACTGCCGGAGTGGGCTTGCAGATACTGTGGCATTCATGACCCTTCCTCAGTGGTTATGTGCAATGTGTGCCACAAATGGTTTTGCAATGGCAGGGGCAACACATCAGGCTCCCACATAATCAACCATCTTGTCAGGGCAAAACACAAGGTAGGTACATTCATGAATATGAACTGTAGGATTTTATTGAATGAAGCGACCTTGCTGGGGATGTGCAACTAAGCACTGACCAAGGCAGTAGGTGAGATGCAGGGGTGACCCATCATCCAGGATCCAAGATAGAGCAAGGGAGGGGGCTGAATGGGAGTGGAGTATGTGGGGATGGAATGGGTGGGAGTGGATTTTATGACTTTGTTTTTTGGCTACCTCCCTTGTAAGGGGGGAAAAAGCTGTTTGTATGTATGTATTTAATCATACTATGGAAGAGTTCTTGTGCCTTCCAGTGGATGGCAAGAATGTGTGATATTAATATAGGAAGAACTCAAACATTGGAATATTTATATCATTTAAGAGCTAGCACCATACCATTGTGCTCTGTAGATGAGGCTGAACTTCAGCCTGAATTAGATTACTCTTGAGGCTCCTCTGTTGTGCTCAATAGCCAATTAACATTATTTGGAATTTGCTTCAAGTTAGTCTTAGTATTGAATGAATTAACTTGTTTTTCTAATGACACTTTGTCTAATGATTATAGGAGGTGAGTCTACACAAGGATGGATTGGTGAGGGACACTGTGCTGGAATGCTATTCTTGTGCTGTCAAGAATGTCTTTGTGTTAGGATTCATCCCAGCAAAGGCAGAGTCTGTGGTAGTTCTACTGTGCCGACAACCTTGTGCTGCACAGAGTTCTCTGAGAGACATGAATTGGTTAGTATGGTCAAAGGCTGCATAAAACTGACATGTTTAGGGAACTTAACCTGAATGTAAGGACAGAATATGTGTACAGTTGTCTCAATTTCTCAATTTAAAGAGTGACCCTTACCCTATCTCTTAATTGGTTTTCCAAATAATGACAACTTTAGGGATCCAGAGCAGTGGAAGCCCCTCATCAATGACAGAGCTCTTCTTCCATGGCTGGTGCGAGTTCCTTCAGAGGCTGAGCAACTAAGAGCACGACAAATAACGGCTCAACAGATCAACAAGTTAGAAGAATTGTGGAAAGAGAATGCATCGGCAACCTTTGATGATTTGGAAAGACCTGGCATAGATGAAGAACCTCAGCAAGTTTGCCTTAGGTGAGCCAAGTTGATCCTGTATTTGATATAGTTATAATTGTTATTGCCACCCTGTAGTACACACACCAAAAAGCCTGGTCTCCCAGGCAGGTGGCAGAGTTGAAGCATATGGCCTAGCACTCGTCCCTTACACATCTAAAAACCCATTCGTTGCCCCTCCTACATAAGCACTCCATAGGTGCTTGGGTCAAAGATGCATCACCTCATCATATAGGAACCCCAGTGTCTCCTCCATTCAAGAAATGCAAAGCAGATTTTTCTGTAAATTTCTCTGTACTTTTGCCCAGATTTAATTATAATTTTCTTGTCTTGCGCACCCTCCCAAACACTCCCAACAACTGTTTTAATCAGAGCAAATGACATTACACGCACACACACACACACACACACACACACACACACACACATACATGGTAAATACGAATATACAGAAGAACTGTAAATGGCTGAAATTATGAACAACCACTTCAAATCAGTATTCACAATAGAAAACTCACCTAACTGTAAGGAAATAGATATCCCCCTCAATGAAAGAAATACAGGTACACCTCACCTTACGTCGTTAAGTGGTTCCAGGAGACACGACGTAAGTCGAAAAACGACGTAATTCGAATTTGCTTACAAGTAGGCTAGGTAGGCCTGGTGTAGCCTAGGCTAAACTGCCAATAGCCATTTTTCAGTACTTTTACTTTTGATTGCATTTTTTATTAAACAAGGTTAATAAAAATCTATTTTAAGTTTCCAAACAGAACATTTATTTATCATTTTGTAATAAAGTATAAAAAAGTACCTGTACTTATTCATCAATACGTACAATTTGCTGTACTTTATGAATGCATTGTCAATTACATACGGTGAAACAAAACAAAAAACTAGTTTAAGCTTACAATAATTTTGTAATAAGTGAAAAATTGAATAAAGTATTTTTAATTTACCAATGCAGTACATAAATTATGTCAATGGTTACGCGTTGCTATTTCGCGGTGCTGTACTCTATGAATGCATTGTCAATAACATACGGTAAAACAAAACAAAAAACAAAGAAATAAAAACTATTTCAAGCTTACATATAATCATATTGTAATAAGTGAAAAACTTTAATGTATTTTCAGTTTACCAAAACAGTAGATACAATATGTTGATGTTTACGTTGTAGACGTAGATGGCTGGGGATTGTCGACATCAACATCAGCTGATTCTCGTCGTTCGACGCGTAAAAACTGGTCAAGAGTGCCTTGAACCGTCTTCTTGTTCTTTTCTTCAAGGATTAGATTATAAGGAGCAAAAGCTTCATAACAAGCCCCCATTATCTTGGAAAAGCGTTGAGCATTTGGATCCATATCCTCAAACATAGCAAGACCTTTTTCGATGTGTGCAAATGCTTCCTCCATTTTCTTAATGGTGAAGTGGCGTGGCTCAGATTCATCATCCTCTTCTTCTTCTTTCTTTTGTTGCTCCTGAAGTTCCATCAAATCCTTGTTCGTCAGTAACTCCTTGTCTTTTTCAAATAAATCTGTGAAATCCTCTTCCTCCAAATTCATATCCAGCTCTTTGCTCATTGTAACCAAATCTTTGTTGACAACAACAGTATCGAAGCCCTTAAACTCGTGCACAAATTGCGGGCATAGCTTTTTCCATACACCATTCATAGCAGTGCTCTGAACATCATTCCATGCTGCTGCTACATTCTGTAAAGCTTTGTAGATGTCATATCCCTTCCAAAAGTCGCGAAGTGTGATAAACTCATCCATTTCAATTGCAGCTATTGTTTGCCGTAGCGTACGCTTCATATAATAACGTTTGAATATAGCAATTATCCCCTGATCCATTGGCTGGAGAATAGACGTAGTGTTTGGGGGGAGGTATATGACGGTAATGTTGGGGTGAAAATCTGCGATGTTTTGTGGGTGGCCAGGAGCATTATCTAAGATAAGTAAAACCTTAAAAGGAATCCCCTTCTCCTTACAATACTTCTCTGCTGCTGGGACAAAATTATTGAAAAACCAATCTTCGAAAATAACAACAGTGACCCAAGCTTTTGAGTTAGCCATCCATATAACAGGGAGAGATGCTTTGGGTATATTCTTCAGGGCACGGGGGTTGTGTGCATGATAAACAAACAGAGGCTTTAATTTAAAATCTCCTGCACAGTTACCTCCCAACATTATGGTCACACATTCTTTTGAGACCTTGTAACCTGGAATCGTTTTCTCTTCCTTGGAAACAAATGAACGATCTGGTAATTTCTTCCAATATAATCCTGTTTCGTCTACGTTGAAAATTTGCTCAGGAAGAAACCCGTTTTCTTCGATGATTTTCTTCAGTGTAGCAGGAAATTCCGCTGCTGCTTGTTCATCAGCTGATGCGATTTCACCTTGTCTTTTAAGGAAGTGATAATTTCTCCTGTTTTTATATCTCATAAACCATCCAGGACTTGCTTTGAAATCTACATCTTTCTCATCTGGATATTTTTCCTTTAGGTCCTCAAACAAAGACAACGCTTTTTCCTGAATGAGCTCTTGACTAAGATTCGCATTCTGACGATTCCTCCTATCAACCCAAATCGAAAGAAGATTTTCCATTTCTTCAAATATCTTACCTCTTTTCTTGTTGATGATCGTGTTCTTCATCAATGGGGCTTCAGATGTGACATGTGTTAAAATCTTGTCTTTATTATGCACAATCGTTGATACAGTTGTCCGACTTACTCCAAAACATCGTGCAATCGATACAACTTTTTCACCATTACAATGACGTTTTATCATAGCCATTTTCTCCCGCGAAATAGCATGACGCTTAGCACTTTCACTAGAACTTTTCTTAGGAGGCATGGGGGCAAATATTACAGTTACAAGTGAATGTTAATGAGAAAATTTACAAAACTTCAGTAAACAGATAATAATCCAAAAGAATTGCGGGAGTCGAGACGCCGCTTACGGTAAATACGTATTGGAAGTACCGTTGCGATTTCATGTTCTAGTGGACTAGGCCATACTACTTTATGGTATATATTTTAGCAGTTACTGAATCTTTATATAATTTTACATGCTTTTATTCTTATTTATTGTAACATGAATTGCTTGAAACGCTTGAAACGTTTTTTGGTGTTTATGCGATTCCATTATTGGCTGACCGACGTAAAGTCAAGTAAAACGACAACTTGAATTTTTTTCCATATTATTTTTGAAAACCGACGTATCTTCGAAAACGACGTAAGTCGAAACGACGTAAGTCGAAACGACGTAAGTCGAGGTGTGCCTGTAATTGTAACACGGAAGGAAATCAGTGACCAAATCAAAACCCTTGATGTCAGAAAATCACATGGTCCAGACGAAATTGCAAACTGGATACTGAAAGAATGCATGGAAGAATTAACATAAAATATACAATATTATTAAATTCTCACTTAAAGAAGGAAAAGTGCCACAGGACTGGAAGAATGTAAACATTGTACCGATTTATAAGGGAGGAAACTTGGAAGATCCATCAAATTACAGACCGGTCTCCCTGACAAGCACAGTAGCAAAAATTTGCAAAAAAGTAATCAAAAATAGATGGGTTAAATATTTGGAAGAAAAAACTATAGTGAATCCAAATCAATTTGGATTCAGACAAGATCATGTACAACAATCTTGATCTGCTTCTAATCGAGATTAATAAATATAATACAAGAGAGAAATGGTTGGGCAGACTGCCTTTCTGGACCTTCAAAAGGCATTTGATAAGGTACCACATGAAACTAATAAGGAAAATAGTCAATAGGTGGCATCAGAGGAAAATTTATTGGAATGGATGAAAGACTTCTGACAAGGAGGAAAATGAGAGTAGTAATTAGTACTGCCCCTGTTCATGTTTGTCATATACATAAATGACACGGATGAAGGAGTAGTGCTATATGAATTTTTTTGCAGATGCAAAAATACTAAAGAGTAAGAACGGAGGAGGATTGCAACTCGTTACAACAAGACTTGGACAGGATCTGGAAATGAACTAAAAAATGGGAAGTAAAATGTAGTATAATGGAATTTGGAAAAAGTAAAAACAGAATATCAAGAGATTATAAAATTGGTGAAGAGGTCAAAAAAGTAAACTGAAAAAGACCTTGGAGTGATGATCAGCAAAGACATACTGGACAAGCATACTAATAAAATAGTCGGAGAAACCTACAATTTATTGAGATCAATAAAAGTGGCATTTGTCTATATGGACGAGGAAATGATAAAAAAAATACAACTACACAAATAAGACCAAAACTCAAGTACGCAGCAACACTATGGACACCCAGTACCAAAAAGAATATAAAAGAATTAGAATACAAAGAGCAAGAACAAAACTGTCATCAACTCTTTCCAAAATGACATATGAACAAAGACTGTCCAAATTAGAATTACCAACTCTGGAACAAAGAAGGGAAAGAGGAAACCTACTAACTATCCATAGAATTATGAAAGGAATGGAAATCTTAGATAAGAATGATTTATTGAAATGGGACAATGGAAAAACGAATATATGGAAAGAAACTCAAAAATAATTACAGAAGCGATCTGAAAATAGCTTCCCACACAGAGTGATAGATACTTTGGAACAAATTAGACAAAGAAGCAGTGTGTGCAAACACTATTCAAGATTTTAAGAAGAAACTTGATGCTGAAAGATACAAAGATGGGTCACCATGAGCATAGCTCCCTTCCTGTATAATGCAACTAGGTAAACACACACAAATAGAGGGAGTGGTTAGTTACCAGCCGTCACTACAGCAGTCCAGGTTTGAATCCCGCCCAGGGCTGAAATAATTTCAGTATCGGTGTGCTGTGAGTCATTACTCCAATTCACATAGGCGGGGAGTTGGGGATGTGTGTGTGTGTGTGTCAGGTCACAGCAATATCCATAGATCGGTCATATACGAGCTCTGAGCTCTCTTTGGGAGGTAAATAGCTGTCGATCACAAGTCCAACATGTGATCCAAGTCCATGGTGAATCACACACACACATTTACATATTTATACATTCAGGATATCTTATTGATGCCTTTGTTCACATGGTATTTTAAATTTTGCAGATATGAAGATGGATTTCAGTATCAGAACATCTTTGGCCCCTTGGTGAAGCTGGAGGCTGATTATGACAAAAAACTGAAGGAAGCACAGACCCAAGACAAGATCGAAGTGCGGTGGGATGTGGGTCTCAACAAGAAGATCTGTGCTTATTTTACACTTGCCAAGACTGATGGAGGTAAGGAAATGTATATCACCCATATAGATTAAGTATGGAGGTTCCTTGAATATGTATGTTTTGAAGTGACTTGTAGATAAACATAACACAATGGATTACAATTACAAATTTGGTATCTAGACTATCAGTTACCCGGGTTCTGGTTGGAGTTCTCCTCCCACAAATTGTTATGTCTTGACCTTACATAGGAGAAAAATACAGAAAGGGAATCTGTAATTCCCCTCGCATCATCCCTTATAGTCTCCTATGACATTCCTGGGAACATGGTGGCAACACACACATCACCAACACCAACCACCACCACCACTTAGGGATCAGAAAAAGGTAGTTCTAAGTTCAAATAAACAGCATAAAGAAGGGATGGCAGTAATATATAACTTTACACTCGTGGGTTAATGATGCATCGCTCAGATCTATAGGGGCTCCCTGAACAGTCACGAAAGTATTGACTGTATGTTACCATGCAGTCAGTAACCTAATATGGGGGTGGAAAGAGAGCTGGCTGGTAGGATGGATTAGAGAATGCTGAGGTGGTTTGGAGTAAAGAAAGACTTGCAGCAAATGTGTGTAAGGCAGAGGTGGAATTAACTTTTCCCATCATGTAGAACTCGTCCATCCCATTAGAATGTCTTGTGGAACTCTGTTATGTATAGTTCTTCATGAAGTATCATGCTCAGTGCCACACTTGCTCTACTCTGTCCCTCCATGGAAAATTTATACTGACCCAGGGCGGTGGACAGGATGCAGGGAGGACCTGTCATCCAGGAGGTGCCAAGATTGGAGGGGAGTGGAATATATGGGAAATGAAATGGGTGGGAGTGATTTCTATGCCTTTTTCTTTTTGGCTACCCTCCGTGTAAGGGGGAAAAGCCTTTGGTATATGTATTTATTTAAGGCAAGTGAGTGGAAGGGTGGTGAGCTAAACACAGAACAGTTGTAGTTTTATTCACTGACGTTTTGTCCTTACCAGGACATTCTCAAAGTACATGTACTTTGAGGATGTCCTGGTAAGAACGAAACATCAATGAATAAAACTCCAACTGTTCAGTTTATGCCCACCACCCTTCAAAATTCATACTAATTAAATTCTCTCCCCAGATATGCGATTGATGCACGGTGATGAATTGCGTCTGCGATACCTGGGTGATTTGCACAAGCCATGGTCTGGTGTGGGCCATGTAATCAAAATCCCAGATAACTTTGGTGAGGAGGTGGGCATTGAGCTCAAGTCAAATGTCGGAGTGCCTACAGATTGCAGGGACAAGTTTGTGGTGGATTTTGTATGGAAGTCAACAAGTTTTGACAGGTTTGTAATATGCTTGCCCTTATGCCTCATCAAGTATTATGACAAATATTTAGTCGGATGAAATCTCAATGAAAATGGTAATTTCAGCTGGCCCATCGACAGCTGTAATAAAGTTGTTAGGCTCATTAGCAAAAAAGTGAGGTGACAAAAAGTCCCACAGTCATTTATTTACATCTTTTCTGGGTGTATTGTAATCATTAAGACATTTACCTCCCAAACCAAAATCTGGAAGGAAAAGTTTTCTTTGAAATCTTACATTATTGTTGAACTTTTTTCCATAGAATTATTTTCCTTGAAAGTATGAAAGTTTGCAAATATATGTGTGGTGTATTTATTGTGTTGATTTTCTTGGTAGTGCCCATCACCGAAAGTATAATGATAACTGTCAACATGGTAAGTTGAAATAAGAATTTAGGGTTTATGCCATGAGACATAAGTGAATTGGATATTTTTAAACTTTCAGAATGCAGGCTGCTCTGAAGAAATTTGCTGTGGATGACTCCTCAGTGTCACCATACATTTATCACCGCTTACTGGGGCATGTTGAAACGGATGATGTCATATTCCGCTACATACATTTGCCCAAGCAGCTCTCTGCTCCCAACCTGCCTCTCCTCAATAATTCTCAGGTACTAAACTAAGATATATTCATAGCTCTGCTCTCCTAATTTCTTAATTTCCTATAGGCTTGTTGATCTCAAATAGACTTACACATGCATACATTCTCACTCCTCTCTCTCTCTCACTCCTCTCTCTCTCTCTCTCTCTCTCTCTCTCTCTCTCTCTCTCTCTCTCTTCTCTCTCTCCCTCCCCTTCCCATCCCCCTCTCTCAATCCCCTTCCCATCCCCCTCTCCCCCTCCCCTTCCCATCCCCGTCTCTCCCTCCCCTTCCCATCCCCGTCTCTCCCTCCCCTTCCCATCCCCGTCTCTCCCTCCCCTTCCCATCCCCGTCTCTCCCTCCCCTTCCCATCCCCGTCTCTCCCTCCCCTTCCCATCCCCGTCTCTCCCTCCCCTTCCCATCCCCGTCTCTCCCTCCCCTTCCCATCCCCGTCTCTCCCTCCCCTTCCCATCCCCGTCTCTCCCTCCCCTTCCCATCCCCGTCTCTCCCTCCCCTTCCCATCCCCGTCTCTCCTTGCCCTTCCCTTCCCATCCCCGTCTCTCCCTCCCCTTCCCATCCCCGTCTCTCCCTCCCCTTCCCATCCCCGTCTCTCCCTCCCCTTCCCATCCCCGTCTCTCCCTCCCCTTCCCATCCCCGTCTCTCCCTCCCCTTCCCATCCCGTCTCTCCCTCCCCTTCCCATCCCCGTCTCTCCCTCCCCTTCCCCATCCCCGTCTCTCCCTCCCCTCCCCTTCCCCGTCTCTCCCTCTTCCAGTCCCTCCCCTTCCCATGACCCCCTATCACACCCCTTCCCATCCCCGTCTCTCCCTCCCCTTCCCATCCCCGTCTCTCCCTCCCCTTCCCATCCCCGTCTCTCCCTCCCCTTCCCATCCCCGTCTCCCTTCACAGCCGTCTCTACCCCTCCCATCCCCGTCTCTCCCTCCCCTTCCCATCCCCGTCTCTCCCTCCCCTTCCCATCCCCCTCTCTCCCTCCCCTTCCCATCCCCTTCCCATCCCCGTCTCTCCCTCCCCTTCCCATCCCATCCCCGTCTCTCCCTCCCCTTCCCATCCCCTTCATTCCGCCCCTTCCCATCCCCCGCTCTCCCTCCCCTTCCCATCCCCCTCTCTCACTCCCCTTCCCATCCCCCTCTCTCACTCCCCTTCCCATCCCCTCTCTCCCTCCCCTTCCCATCCCCGTCTCTCCCTCCCCTTCCCATCCCCGTCTCTCCCTCCCTCCCTTTCCCCTTCTCTCCCTCCCTTTCCCCGTCTCTCCCTCCCCTTCCCATCCCCGTCTCTCCCTCCCCTTCCCATCCCCCTCTCTCCCTCCCCTTCCCATCCCCCTCTCTCCCTCCCCTTCCCATCCCCCTCTCTCCCTCCCCTTCCCATCCCCCTCTCTCCCTCCCCTTCCCATCCCCCTCTCTCCCTCCCCTTCCCATCCCCCCCTCTCCCTCCCCTTCCCTCTCTTCCCATCCCCCTCTCTCTCCCTCCCCTTCTCTTCCCTCTCTCTCTCTCCCCTTCCCATCCCCTCTCTCTCTCGTTCTCTTCTCTCTCCTCTTTCTCTCTCTCCCCTTCCCATCCCCTCTCTCTCTTTCTCTCTCTCTCTCTCTTCCCTCTCTCTCTCTCTCTCTCTTCTCTCTCTCTTTCCCTCTCTCTCTCTCTCTCTCCTTCTCTTCTCTCTCTCTTTCTCTTCTCTCTCTCTTATTTTCTCTCTCTCTCTTATCTTCTCTCTCTCTCTCTTATCTTCTCTCTCTCTCTCTTATCTTCTCTCTCTCTCTTATCTTCTCTCTCTCTCTCTTATCTTCTCTCTCTGTCTGAGTACTAGTACATTTGAAAGTATGTATTCCATTAGGCTTTTGAGGATGTATATTATCTGGGATATATATCTTGTTGGTGTGTATACATATATAGAATGTAGGTATATCCATTTTTATATTTTTAGTGATTTTGTTTTGATTTTGGATGTCTGCTTGTGAATGCAATTTGAGTACTGCCTGGCAACAAAGAAATTTGTAGGAAGGGCATAATACTGTATTAAATTTCCTGCTTTAGAGTTCTCCATAAGGAAACACAATCCTACTCCCCTCAGAAAAGGGGCATTCATAACATTAAAGCAAATCATAAAATTACTTATATTTTGTTTCAGCAATATGCCCTGAAACATGCCCTCCAGCGCCCCCTGTCCCTAATTCAAGGTCCTCCAGGAACTGGCAAGACTGTTACTTCCGCCACAATAGTCTATCAGCTAGTCAAGCAAACTGGTGGAACAGTTCTTGTGTGTGCTCCGTCCAACACAGCTGTGGATCAGTTGACTGAAAAAATTCATCAGACAGGACTGAAGGTAAGAAAAGCGTGTTCAGAGGGAGTTATTGGATAGCAAATTCATCAAGGGTGATATAAAGCAATTCCACTTCTATTGTGCATGAATTTAATAATTTTGGATGTTAGTATCACACACACACAATTACCAAATCCCAATTCTCATTGCCATGTAGATAAAATAACGAATGCTTATCTATATGCCAAGGGCTTTTTCCCCCTAATGAAGGAGGTAGCCAAATCAAAAGGCACATACCTACTCCCATCCACCACCCTTTCCTCCCCCACATCACATCCACTGCCCAGGATCAGAAATAGTGTACTGTATTTTGTTACATTGTTTCTGACCCAGGGTAGTGGGTGGGATACATGGATGACCTGTCATCCAAGAGGAGCTATGGTGAGAGGGAGGAGAGGGTGGTGGATGGGAGTGGAATGGGTGGGAGGTATGTCCCTTTTGACTTGGATACCTGTCTTATAAAGAGGGATGGGGAACCCCTTGGTATATAGATATTCATCACCATATTTATATGCCAGTGAGAACTGTCCTCTTCTTTTATGAGGAAGGGCCTTTTGGTATATGTGTATATGAAAGAAGTTCAGATATGTTCTTTGAAGTTGTATATATTTTGACCTGGAAGCTCTGGGCCACCATTAGACCAGGAGCATTTGATTGATTGATTTAACTTTCATGTTTCAGGTTGTAAGGCTGTGTGCCAAATCTCGTGAAGCAATTGATTCACCGGTGTCTTTCCTAGCATTACACAACCAAATAAGAAATCTGGAAGAGTACGTGATGTATTTATTATTTGGTTATATGTGGGAACAAGTTTATTAAAAGTTTTTTTTTTTCAGTATTTTTGTGTTGTACAGACTGTAATAGGAAGTTGGATGTGTGTAGAATTACTTCTTTACATTAGAATGTTTAATTGCTTGCGTGTAATGTTTTTAAATTACCATTACATTGCAGTAATGGAGAGTTGCAAAAACTTCAACAACTGAAAGAAGAAACTGGTGAACTTTCCTCAGCTGATGAGAAAAGATATAGGATGCTGAAGAAGCAGTCTGAAAAGGTATGGAAGGAGTGAATGAATATTTCCCCGGTTTAGCCATTACCTGCAAAGTAAGATGACTAAGGATGGGAGGGAATTAGCTTACACTTCCATCACATGGGAAAGTTCTTTGTGGCATGAGTGTTGATACCATGTCTGGATTTATACTATGACATAATGTGGGCCTTATGAATTATGCTAGTATTGGACATATGATTTGTTAACCAGGTTTGATACATTTGCCACTCTCTTCTACAGACTCTTCTGGAGATGGCTGATGTGATTTGCTGTACCTGTGTTGGGGCTGGTGATCCTCGTTTGTCCAGACTTAAGTTTCACTCAATTCTCATCGACGAGTCTATGCAGGCAACAGAACCAGAATGTATGGTGCCGGTAATGTCATGATGAATTGTTTTCTTCATATTTTGTATGGCTCATATGCTGATTTTGTATGTATATAAATATATATATATATATTAAGAAATGGTATTGTACGTGTTTTTTACATGCAATTGTGTTCTTATCCCAGGTTGTGTTAGGAGCAAAACAACTCATCCTTGTTGGAGATCACTGCCAGTTGGGTCCAGTTGTTATGTGCAAGAAGGCCTCTAGAGCTGGCCTCTCACAGTCTCTCTTCGAGAGACTGGTAGTCCTAGGGATTAGGCCTTTTCGGCTCACAGTGCAGTACAGGATGCACCCCCAGTTGGCTCAGTTCCCTTCCAACTTCTTCTATGAGGGATCTTTGCAAAATGGGGTAGTAGATGGTGAGACCCTCGTCATCAACAAGTCCTTGCTGTAACAGTTGATACCCCTCATGCTCCTAGTTGTTTCAGAATCCCACCCGTCCAAGGATGAAGATAGTGATTTTATTTGTATGTTTTGCACTGGCTGGATGATTATTATTTATAAGATTAAGTACATGCATACATATACCAAGGGCTTTTTTCCCCCATTTACAAAGGAGGTAGCCTAAGTCAAAAGGTTTAAATCCACTCCCACCCATTTCATCCCCCCACATACTCCACTCCCATTCACCACCCCTCTCTTCCTCTTTTGTTGGATCCTCCTCCCAGCATCTTGCCCACTACCCTAGGTCAGAAGCAATATAGCAAGACTCAACACATCCAGAGCAAGACCATAAATAGAAATGGTGGGGGTAAACCAGCTCTGGTTGTTGGGCCAATGCTGTGGCGGTGCTTGTATTGTGTTCCATTGACTTTGACCTATGCAGTATAGCAGGGGAGAGGGATGACCTTTCATCCTCGAGTTGCTAATTTGAGAGGAACAAAGAATGGGTTTTCAGATGGATATAGGGCCAGTGTATGCTTTGACTTGGCCCCATAAAAGGGTGTAAAAGACCATTTGGTATATGTATTGTAGATGCATACAGCCACGTGGAATAGAAAAATATTGTTTAATAGATTCATTTATTAAATTTTGCAGCTGATAGAACCATGAAAGGAGTCAACTTCCCATGGCCTCAGCTTGACAAGCCTCAGTTCTTCTATGTGACTTCGGGACAAGAAGAAATTGCTGGATCTGGTACATCCTATCTCAACAGGACAGAAGCATCATGTGTTGAGAAGATTGTAACAAGATTCCTCAATTCAGGTGTCAAACCAGAACAGATTGGAGTCATCACTCCATATGAAGGACAGAGAGCTTATTTGGTTAGTATATTTTAAGTGTATATTCCTTACAGAAAGAGCATAGCTAAGCTGCAGGGTTAATTATCCCCCTCCACCATACCTCATAAACATTTCATTTCAAACTTGTATAAATTCCTTCTGTATGACACTTTTAAATTCCAGATCTATTCCATATAGTGTCATAGGCACAGTCACTCCTTCATATAGTCATCCATCTCGAAATACTTTTCTCATGACACTTCATTACCCCTAGACATATATTAGCTTCCCTTCCTCTACAATTTACCTCCACTATTCCTCCATTACCTGTTGCATGTGACCCTAAATACTCATCACATCCTCTAGACTCTGATTTACCTCTAATTTATCCCCAGATAAACTTGTTTGAGAAGACAAATACCATTGAGCTGTCAAAATATAATTCACACGTACTCCCTCACCCCCTATCCCCCACCCACTCCCATGCATCACAGCATCATCCATACACAACCATTTTCCACTCACCCCTATCTTCTGTCTTCTCCCTTCCTCAACAGACATTCCCTTCTTTCCCAATGACCCTTTTACCCCATCCATCCATCTCATCCTTGGTCACCCCTTCATGTTCACTTCCTCCACCTCTGCTTTCCACACCTCTTTTACTAATCTTTCTTCACTCATTCTTTCCATGTGTCCAAACCATCCCAGTACTCTTTCATCAACCCTATCTTTCAACTCCCTTTCCACCCCTGCTCTCCTCCTCATTTCTCAGTCTAACCTTAGTAACCCCTACCATACTTCTCAGGCATTTCATCTCAGACGTTTACTCTTCTTCTCTTATGTTCCATGTTTCTGGCCCATACAGTGCTGTCAGCACAATCACTCCTTCATACAATCTCCTCTTTGCATCCATTTCCAAATGTCTATTTCTCATTACACTTTTTAATCCCCCAAGAAATTTACTGGCTTCTTTCAATCTACATTATACCTCCACCTCCACTTTTCCCTTTCCTGCCACACTTGCACCAAACTATCTAAAGCTCTCTACTCCCTTAGTACTCACTCCCAATTTGCTGCCACATTCTCCCCTTGTACATATCATCACCTTACTTTTACCCACATTTATCTTCAACTTCCTTCTTTTGCACACCACCTAAACTCTCTCACTAACTTCCGTAATCCCTCCTCTGATCCTGCCACAAGTGCAGTGTTGTCAGCAAACAATAACTGGCTTATCTCCCTATTTCATCTCCACATACTGTCATCTCCCCTCCCTCCCTCTTTTCTTGGCTTCTCCTGCATGATGGGTACATATGTATTGTCATGTATCTATAGATTGACTAATATGTAATTTTCATTACAGGTACAGTATATGCAGTATCAAGGCCCCTTGAACCAGAAATTATATCAACGTCTTGAGGTGGCCAGTGTTGATGCTTTTCAAGGTCGAGAGAAGGACATTATCATCATGTCTTGTGTCCGATCTAATGAGCATCAGGGCATAGGTTTCTTGTCTGACCCAAGACGCCTCAATGTAGCCCTTACGCGATCGCGTTATGGAATCATCATAGTCGGCAATCCTAAAGTGTTGTCTAGGGTAGGTGAATTGTTGTAAATTGTGTACAAGTGTCTTAATTCCCCATAGAAGAGGTATATCTTTTTTGTAGAGTAATCACATAGCATTCTTTTATGAATGGTGATGCGTCTACTCAAAAAATAATGCTGATCACATTTAACTCCTAGTATCACAATTCTGTTACCCTCCTTTCTTTATTGTCTTAAGACTGCATATAGGATAGAAGCCCTGAATATTGTTGGCAGAAATAGTTCTCTTTCCCTTCCTCACTCCCACTCTCTTTGCAAAGGATATCTCTCTCTCTCTTCACCACTTGAAAGAAGTGATAATCCAAGATCTTTTATCTCCTTCTAGCAAGGACTGTGGAACCACTTGCTCCATCACTTCAAGGAGAAGAAGGTCTTGGTGGAGGGACCTTTGAATAATCTGAAAGAATCAATGATGCAGTTCAGCAAACCAAAACGTCTCATCAACCCAAGTAACCCGGGGTCGCACTTCATGACCACTGCCATGTATGATGCAAGAGAGGCCATGGTCCCCGGGTCCATGTATGACCGTTCAAGTCATCTGAATGGCAATCCAACCACCACAGCAGGAGCACATCCACCTCCTGGTCCACCACCGCCAACACATTACTTCCGTGGTAAGGCCATGTCATTGATGTTAGAAGTGGTCTGGGAAACAGGCTGGGTGGCCTACAAGCTTATTACTAGTGTGACGTACAAGATTTATTATACAACTTGTTCAATCTCACTTCTGTCCAGTACCCATTGAAAGAGCCAACAGATGGGTGGGTGTGCCTTGGCTAGACCACTTTCCTTTACTCGTAAAGGGGGGAAAGGATGTTTTGGTGTATATATGGAATGGGTGGGAGTGGATTTTATGCTTTTGTTTTTTGGCTACCTCCCTTATAAGGGGGAGAGAAGCCTTTGGTATATGCATGTATGTACGTATGTGTATTTGAAGTAATGATGGAATGCTTGCTGGCTGAGTGGTTAGGCTCCTCTACTTATGGCTGAGGTCAGGAGTGGAGGTGATTCAAACTGGCATTAAGAGAGTTTGGGGGAGTTTGTAACATTAAATTGAATTATTTCAAGTAGTTCTTGATACTCCAAGTAGGAGGTTAAGTGGGGAGTTGAAATATGCATTTGCTTTGAGTCTTCATAGGACATGCACACATACCAGTCAATCGATTGTTGCCTAGAGTTTCACTAAATTGAAACCCACAGCCCTTTAGTGGCTGGCAAAGTCCTCAGAAACTCCCACAGGTGTCTCCGGGAAGAAACCTTGGACTGTTGTCTGTGTTGTAGCCGTGGGGAACTGTTTTTATCTCTTTGGCTCAAAGTGTTGGGGAGAAGAGAGCAGTGGCTAATCATCAGCTCTCCATCTGTGAAAATATTACTCATGAGGGGACAAGGTGGGAGGATCAATGTAAATGAAGTGGGAGCTTCAGTTGTCAGGCTCTGCTGTGTAGGTGCTGTCTACTGCATAGCTACCCAGGCAAGGGGATGGCCTTTCATTCACAAGGAACGAATTTGGAAAGGAGACAAAGGAGTATTTATCATAATCATATGTGAAAAGAGGGAGGGCTGGTGAATGCGAATGGAGTATGTGGGGATGAAATGGGTGGGAGTGGATTTATGCCTTTGACTTTGACCACCTCCCTTGTAAGGGGGAAAAAGCTCTTGGTAAATATATCATTATGTAGATCTGTTTCAAAAGACCCAGGGCAGTGGACAGGGTGCAGGGATGACCCGTCATCTAGGAGGTGCTAAGATGGGAGGGTGGAGGGGTGTGGAGTGTTTTCGGGGATGGAATGGGTGGGAATGATTTTATGCCTTGTCCTTTTTGGCTACCTCCCTGGTAAGGGGGGAAAAGCCTTGGTATATGTATGTATGTATGTTTCAAAAGAAACTGAACAGTACATTTTTGTTCTTACAGCTCAGTACGATCCCTATGGACGTGCTCATGATTCCATGGAATACATCTCTTCTGAACAGTCTCAGCCAGGACTTAGTAATTTGCCAGTGCCCGTGGGGATGTTCATGAACATGGCACATGTTCCTCCACGATTCTATCAGCAGGCTGCCCTCTCACAGGCTCGAGGAGGTGGAAGAGGAGGTAACCGTGGAGGCAGAGGAGGGCTCAGCAAGAGATATGGCAAAAACACAGGTGCCATGGCATCCCAGCTCTCTCAACCCTTCTCACAAGATCCCACAACTCAAAATTATTCGCAGGCAGGACTCACCCAGAGTCATCTCTCACAGGTGGGTATCCAGTTACTTGTTAACTTTAACACCCCCTGTATGTCAGGGAAAAGGCCTTTGGTACAAATCTCCCTTGCTCAAATGAGTTATGTTCCTGAAAACACCATCTTAAAGTAATAGATCATATAGAAAGCTTATAAATTGGATAGAAAAATATAGAGGCAGTGATCATTTAAGCTTGCTTGGTCATAAAAGTAAAACTGGCCAAATGTGTAGTAATATAGAGTATGTGGGGATGGAATGGGTGGGGGTGGATTTTATGCCTTTGTATTTTTGGCCACCTCCCTTGCACGGGGAAAATAGCCATCGGTATATGCATGCATGTAATATAGAATATGTGAAATATTGTATGACGATACATACCGGTAGTATGGAAAATGTGTGAATTGAAGTTGGTATTTAAATAGACCTCCTAATACCACAGGTGACTAACTTGGTACTTGACATTCCTGATTCTTAGTATAGATTATTGATGTTATTCAAATACAAAAGATCTTTAATCAAATTTTAATTTGTATTCTTCCTACAGGGCATGTCTGGTGGGTTGAGTGGTCTCTCTCAAGGTGGAGGCTTGTCTCAGGCAGAACTCTCCCAAGATTCGTACATGGTGGACCACTTCCAGAGCCAGACTGACGGACTTCTGTCCCAGGACTCCACGTACCAAGGGGACCGAGCCTTCTTCACAATGCCAGCCTCTCAGACACATCACTTCTCTCAGGTCAGTCCAGTTTTCCAGTGGTCATTGGTAATCAAGATGTTCATACATATGCATGTTAAGAGATGTGTATTGAAAGGGAAATGATGATAGCTAATACAATGATTAAGAAGAAAAACAAATATTAGTTTACATGAGTCAGGGTGGTTGACTGGGGGGTGGGTAATTGAAAGTGCATTAAAGGATTATATGGTGGTGCCTAAAAAGAGGATTGGAAGAGTTCTGGATGTGAATGTGAGAGGAAGTGTAGTGGTGGAATGTCGGGTCATTCACTGGAAGAGAAGGTGAGGAGCCTATACCAGGGAGAGCATAGCTGCAGCCGAAATCATTATCACACTTCAGTTATTGGGGGCGAACAGTCACTGCTGGGAATCTGAGAGAGGTGTGCGATTCAGACATGTAACTAAACAAATTTAGTCTTCAGGAAGAAGAGTGATGCCCAAGTCAAAGCATACACCCATCCAAAAACCCATTCATTGTCCCTCCCTTCATAGTGTGCTAGGCAAGGGTTTGGAGATTGCTTTACCTTTTTCATCATCTATGGGTCATTCTCTTTAGGGATCATAGCTGTTGTGCTTTTGATGGGTCTGACCAATCTTTAATTACTTTTTTTTTTTTTTTTCCCACTCTGATCATATCTGATTGTATCTCGTCCATAATTTCCTTTCTGGCTTTTTCATAGGAGCCGTTGTAGATGGTCACTGCTCTTCCCCAAAATATCTCTCAGATCTCCCACAGGTTTGTTTTGATACCCACTTACTTTTTTTTCATAGTCACTTAATTCCAACTTGTCCTCTCCTCTTTCATGCTGATCTTGATAGGGTCGTAGTAGGATCTTTAAAATGCACCTGGTTAGTAACTGAGTGCATCTTATAACCTTTCTAACTGGGGCAAAGGTAGCCTTTTTTTTCAGCGTCTCAGAGATTTGGCTCATCCATTTTGACATAAAACAGTCCTCAGTGACACCCTCGTTAAATATTCTAATTTTGGAAACTTTACAACTGTATTGTGGTAACCCTTTTTCAGATTTTCTTGTTATGCTAAAGGGTAATTCATCAGAAGGGATGACATTATAGTGAAGGGGTTAGGAGTGAAGACCCCAATTAATCACTTGACATTGTAATGTTGCTAGAACCAGGTTGTTTGGTTTGTGTAGGGGGCCATATCGATATTGAAAAGTATACCATTCCTCAATATTTATATCCCACACGTGGGAGTGGGTGTGTGGTCACGACTTGGCTATCTTCCTTTTAAGGAAGAAGTCCATGGTATATAGATACATAGGTAGATGCTAAGAAACTTCGTTTACCTATGTATGTATACATGATAGGGTTTGGGATAGTCTTGCTAAATCTTTTGAAAAGGGATCTCAAAGTTTCTGTAACCTGAAGTGTTGCACCTGCTTTGTTGCTTTTGTTATATCTATTGCACACAAAAGATGGGAAAGTACTGCGAAAAGAAGCTTGTAATGAAGTAACCTTTAATACCCTCTTTCAAATGATCAACATGGGTCATTATTTATTACACCGAAAACTTGGGAGATTAACACAAATACTTTTCCTTTGCAGCCCTATTGAAGGAATGGCTGGTTTGAGCTCTTTGCGCAGACAGGCAATTGAAGCAGCAGCGCACCTGGACAACTGACGCAGCGGAAAACTCAGCAGGTGTGAAGGAAGAAGGAAGAAGCAGCAGCAGGCACAGCCACTGCCTGCTGGAGCAGAAAGCAGTCAGAGAAATACTTGCCAATGGGAAGGGGGAGGACTGGGACCAGGAAGGTGGCATCTGTCCAGATGAAAGAAGAGCTTACAACAAAGGAGGGAAGTGAGTGAAGCTCCCTGCTCTTGCCGGTTGAGCATCGGTTTCACCACACTTGAGGTATACACCAACACGGACAAAGCAAGGCAGAAGCAGGCCAGTGTTGGAGTTTTCAAGTAGAGGAAGGCAAGAATGCAGAGTGAAAGGTCCCATGTTCCCAAGCCTGACCTGACCTACAGGCACGACCTGACTGCAGAGCTGCAAGGTCTACCTGTGACCTGCTGCATGGCCATCTCAGCCACCTGCAGGTGTACCCACACATGGCATCTTACCTGGAATGTCCAGGGTAATGGTGGGACTCTACCTGCTTGCAATGGGCTGTCTCAAACTTTAAGTCTTATTTACAGGTTGAGTTTTATAGTATTTGCCTTTGTTTTTTTTTATTGTTATTTTTTATATATTATTTTTCTCTATCTCTTCAGTATGGGATTATTATTTAAAGGTGTGAGCACATTTTTTTTAATATATTGAAATCTATTACTGCCCAAAATTGGCCTATGAAAAGATGAAAGTACTTAATTTTTTGTACATATATATTTTACTGTACACGAGGATGAAGGTTGCATTAAAGCCCGAAAGTTGAGGTGCAACAAATGAGGAAACAAGTTTTTCTCGGTTATGTTGTTGAGTACCATCCAGGCAAATGCAGGTGTTTAGTTTGCCAGTGTGCCTTTATGAAATCAGTGCTTTTTCTTTGGTAGGTTCAAATTATTCGATCTTACTACCCCTATAAAAATGTCAGAACTGAAGGTCATGCCATTGGCTCAAGTGCAAGACCTTATCGCTTGAGCTGTTCCCATTGCTTCCACTAATCAACTTACCTTTATAGCCGAACTTAGGCTCTATCCATTTAATTTTTCTGTGGTCTTCATTGTCATAAGAAAAAGAGAAAAGCATAAAAAATCTCCTGCATTTGAAGAAGAAACTCGAGGCAAACAATGTTTTATTTGGTTATTGATTGAACTTGGTAACTATGTTCAATAGTACAGTCTTTGTTGAAAAATGATTTGTTTACAATAATAAAATTCACTTGTCCTATCAAAAACTATTTATATGTTAATGTTTCATTGTTCCTCCTATACGTAAATACATCGTTTCCTTCAAGCCTCTCAGTTTTGGCCACTAGGAGTCTCGAGCAGAGTGAAATACATTCAGAAAATCACTGGAAATATCTGATGTGTGCTGCAGAGGTAGGTGGAACATATTCTAACTATAGAAATAGCCTAGATACATAGTTGTAGGAACATCACCATAGTGACCAATGGTTGTGTGTGTCTGCTCTAGTGATGAGGATTCAAGTTTTCAGGTCTGCATGTAAAAAGGAAAAAATTATTGGTTCTCCAAATACTGGCCACTTGGTGATGTCCCTACAAAAATTGCACCCTTATGTTTTATTTTTTCATGGCAACTGCAGTTGTACTTAACATTCAAATAAGAGATATTTAATGGCAAATAATCAATACTCCCCTGGAGCTTTCACGGGCAAATGCAATTTGTATTAGAGTCTTCCTGGAGTGGGGGGGAATGTCAAGTGGTCCTCGCATCATCATTATAAGTTTAACATTGCCATGAATGTGCGAGGCCCACTATCCCCAAGTAAACAAGACAGTATTGAATGATCAACCATACTGAATGACAGCTGTACATATCCCATTCTGTCCTGCATTGAGCATCATTCAACCCTTTACAAAATTTTGCTGTTAAAAAAAGAAAAAAAAAATGAAGGTAAAAGTTTGATTGAGCAATAAATACAATATGACTATGCTATTAGAAACAAGTGCATCCCTACATACAGAGCATGACAACTACCTACACTACACCTGCAGCTGTTGTGGATTGGAGGGGTTGAGGGTCAAGGCATTTCTGGTCATGGACTGGTTGCTTTGTTTCAATTCAAAGCAGATGGCTTTCTGTAATTCATACTATATGAATACCACACATTAGCAAATACTGTTGTATTAACACCAAGAATAAAAGCATAATTCAATTCTCTCCTCTCCTCTTTCTTTTTCTCTAATGAAACTATCATCCAAATACTGTAGTAGGATTGGCAGAAATCAGACCATGAACATGCATTACACTGAAAACAACCAATGTACCTACACGGCCTTCTACAATATAACAAGGCATTAGTTTTCCCTGATGTTTTCTATCGAGTACACAAAGCAAAGGAAACTATCATGAAGTAATAAGAAAATTGCTATAGATTAAATGAAAATGTATGCAGTTCAATTTACTCATTCCATAATAGTTTCATGTATTGAGTTTAAATATCACTTCCTATCTGTATTAAGAAGTAACTACTTTTTCAATGAACCCTCTGAAGTTTGTGTACATAATTTACCTACACTCCAATCATTTTACATACATATACATATATCAACGTCTTTCTCCCCCTTACAAGGGAGGTAGCCAAAGTCAAAGGCATAAATCCATCCCCACATACACCACCCCTCCTGCACTCTTTTCTCGGCTCCTCCTGGTTGATGGGTCATCCCTGCATCTTGCCCACTGCCCTGGATCAGAAGTAATGTAGCAATACACAGCACCCACCCCCCTCTGTCCCCTCGTACAGAAAAAGAGATGGGGCTGCATCAAAATATCATTTAAACATACTCCCTATCCTCAACTCGCTCCCTTCCATGTATCACAGCATCATCCATGCACAACCATTCTCCACTCACCCCTATCTTCTGTCTTCTCCCCTCCTCAACAGACATGCCCCTCTTTTCCATTACCCCATCCATCCATCTCTTTGGTCAACCCCTCATGTTCACTCCCTCCACCTACAAATCTCTCTTCACTCATTCTTTCCACGTGTCCAAATCATCCCAATACTCTTTCATCAACCCTATCTCCCAACTCCCTTTCCACCTCCACTCTCCTCTTCCTTTCTCACTCTAACCTACCATACTTCTAAGGCATTTCATCTCAAAAACATTTAAACTTTCTTATGTTCCATGTTTCTGACCCATACAATGCTGTCGGCACAATCACCCCTTCATACAATCTCCAATCATTTTAATGGTATATTTTCTCTGCAAAGATTTGTAATCAATGAATTGCTTTCCTTCATTCCCATTCTTTTCTTCATTTCTGTTTCCCTTTTGCCACAACTGTTAGCCCATCAGCTACACGTGTATATTCAAACTTCAATGTTACACAAATCACTCTTAATAACATCTCAATCTTCCCCTCAGTTCTTTTCTAGCAATGATGTTTTATATTAGATATATGCTCTCTTGAGTACCCTTGTACTTTGTGGATTTTGTTCTGGTAGTGGGCAGACAATTTTATCCAAATGAAGGTGTGGTCTCGGATCTCGAGAGATTTGCTTGATCAAGACCTCTTAAGTTCAGTAATCCTACCCTAAGATGAACAAAGTTCCTATCCCTTTGTCTTAAAATATGTGACAAGAGGTGAACCACCTGGTTTATTGGAAGTTGCAGACAGGATATGAGTTTGAGGGCAAAGGAAATTGAAAGATGGAACTTCTAACTCCCTAACATTTCTTCATAAAAGCTCGTATATCCCGAGTCTCCTACACCATTAAATTCCAACTTGTCCTAATAAAAAGTTATATACATAGGTTACTTCAGTTCTGATCAAATGGACCTTCAATACCATACTTTGTGTATTTTAATTGAAAAATTGTTGCGAGGTTTACTTTACTGTAAAATCTGCAGCCTTATACTGGCTGGCAATGGTTCTCAAGCCCTCCTACTCTGGGAAGAAGCTTCGGACTGTTGTATTAGCCTAGGAGTGATAGGAGGAAGGAGATCACTTGCTGGTTGACTTGGCTCTATATGAGTTGGAAATAATGCTGAAGTTGATGGAGAGAAGCTGGGCCCTGTTTAGGGACCAAACATCAGCCCCTCAGGGCCACATGTGGTATCCAGCATTGGTCCCTTTCAATGAAAAGCTTTACAAGAACAAGTTACTCTTTATATAGCATCTTACCCTTAATTTAACTCCTGTAGCTTCAAATTTATACTTAGGGCTGTATTGCCTTTTACAGAGAGCCACATTTCCTTGCATCCTTTAGACACACTCCATTTGTTCTCATGATCTCTTGTCAATATAGTCCACCTCCTTTAGCAACTAGGATACTGTTGTTGTACCTTACATTATGTCATGAACATTGTTGTATACATGTTTGAATACTTTTGCCTATGTAGTGTGGCTATCCTTTCTTTTTTGTTCTTTCTTCCCCCTTTTCTTTTTATTTGGCATTACTCTATCACTTTCTTTTTAAAACCCTTTATGGCTTGAGCTTTTCTTCCGGTGATCAGTCATTTAATCTTTATTTATTTTTTACTTGGGTCTTGAAGTGCGAGCCTGTTCTTCACTATTTTTGCCAATGTCTTTACAAAGACTTTGGGGTTTCAACCTATGGCCTCAATTCTTCAACCAATTTCTCATCTTCATCTTTAAAATTGTTTTCCTTTGACAGGCATCGGAGCCTTGAGGTTGTATCTTCAGGTAGAGGACAGGGGAGTTGATTCATTATGAATGCTGGCTGGCTATCTGAATCCTCTTCTGGGATGGTAAGCCTTTGGGGAGCCATCTTCCATCCATTGTTTTGGGTCACCCGGTGAAGGTGTGAATCTTGCATGTCATGCCTAGTTTCTTAAGAGTGGCAAGTCTCCTACAAGAAAGAACTGAGGTAACAGATGGACTGATTCCCTTTAATTCCTATATTGGTCTTATATCTCATCATCCTTCTTTTGTATGTGTTGTTGCAGCCCAAGGACTCCTGTTGTGATGTCTTTCTGGACTTTATCTAGATGAAAATTCAATGTAAATACAGTGGCCTTGGAACTCACACTTAATACATTCCTGGAGCCTGCTGAAGTTCTGAAAGGCTCGAGTTCCAAAGGATTTTTTTCTTTGAATTTGAACATTGTAATTTTATTTAGATAAAACTAGAATTATTGATTTTTCAAATATTTCATATTTTAATACTAGATAATTTTTCAAGTCTCCTAGATACTATCTTTATCAAAGGATCCATGTAGAATGCAGTGCCATACTATACAGCCATATCTCTTTGTGATAAAGTAAAAAAAAATCTGGGGCAATCAAGTTCCAAGGTACCACTGTATACATACATACACCTATGGCTTTTCCCCCCCTTATAATGGAGAGAGCCAAAAACAAAGTTATAAAATCCACTCCCACCCATTTCATCCTCACATACTCCTCCCATTCACCCACCTCCCTCATATCTTGGCTCCTCCTGGATGGTCATCCCTGCATCTTGCCCACTGCCCTAGGTCAGAGGCAATGTAGCAAGACACAGCACATCCACAGCAAAGCAGAAAAAGAGAAGACAGGGATAAATCCCTTCAGGCTGTATCAAAATATCATTCACACATACTCCATCATCCCCCCACCCACTCCCATGCATTACAGCATCATCCATACACAATAATTCTCCACTCACCCCTATCTTCCGTCTTCTCCTGTCCTTCCTCAACAGACATTCCCCTCTTTCCCAATGACCCTTTTACCCCATCCATCAATCTCATCCTTGGTCGCCCCCTCATGTTCACTCCACCTCTGCTTTCTACACCTTTTACTAATCTTCACTCTATCCATGTGACCAAACAATCCCAATACTCTTTCATCCACCCTATCGCCCAACTCCCTTTCCACCCCTGCTCTCCCTCCTCACCTCATTTCTCACTCTATCCAGCCTATTAACCCCTACCATACTTCTCAAAAACATTTAAGCTCTTCTTGTCTTATGTAACATGGAGAGATGATGGTGTAATGTCTAGAGAGTTGATAGCAAATATAGTGTTTAGTAAGAAGGTCAAGCATAAGTACACATGGGAGAGGGTGGTGGATGGAGGGGAGGTAGATAAGGCTTCAGTGGACTATATGGTGGTAACCAAGGGAAGAGTTGGGGAATATCAGATAATTTTTTGGTGGAAGGCAAGTTGAGAGTGGAGGATATATGGAGAAAGGATATGGACAGAAGGTAGGGATGTGCTTAGAGTAAACTGCTTAAATGAGAAAGAAAAGATGTACAAGAAGAGGCTGAGGAGTGGGAGGAGCAAAGGATAGATTAGAACTAGGAGTGGAGAAGGAATGGAGATGGTTCAAGGAGGGAATCACAAGGTGGGCAAAAATGGTGTGTGGAACAAGGAGGATGGGAGGAAATAGAAGGAAGGGTACCGAGTGGTGGGATGATATAGCAAAGAAGGTTGTAGAAGAGAAGAAACAACCATTCACAGATTGGTTTCAAATTAGGATGAGAGAATCATACGAGAGGTACAAAAAGAAATGCTAAGAAAATGATAGTGATGAATGAGGAAAATGGAGGAGAAATTATTAAAATTATGACAGCAGGTAAGGCAGGGTTGGATAGGTGTCATATGGAGTGTCTAAAAAAGGGAGGTATAGTGATGGTACTGGCTGGTGGGTTGTTTATTGTTTGTCTAAAAGGGGAGAGTGCTGGAGGAGACTGTATAGTTCCACTTTACAAGGGTGTGTGTAATAGTTTCAGAGGGATCAGTTTGTCGAGTGTAGTTGGGAAGGCTTATGGGAGGGTTTTGAATGAGAGGATTAGAAGAGGAAGAGAGAAAGTAATTGGTGAGGAACAATTACTCCCTCTAGATCTGATTTTTGTGGTAAGGCAAATATGTGAGAAAGCTTGAGGAAAAGGTAAGGATGTTTTTTTTGGGACTTTATGGGTTTGGAAAAGTCTTACGATAGGGCAGACAGAAAGGTACTGTGGATATATGGGATAGGAGGAAAGCTGTTAAAAGTTTTTAGTAAAGCCTGTGTTAGAATTACAAATGGAGAGAGTGAGTGGTTTGAGGTAAAGGTTGGACTTCACCAGGGATGTATTATGTTGCATTGGCTATTCAATTTATACATGGATGGGGTGGTGTGAGAGGTAAACACAAAGGTAATGGGCCAGGGATTGGAGATGGTTAAAGAAAATGGAGAAAAATGGGAGATAAGCCAGTTGTTGTTTGCTAACGACACTGCACTTGTAGCAGGATCAGAGGAGGGATTAAGGAAGTTAGTGACAGAGTTTGGGAAGGTGTGCAAAAGAAGGAAGTTGAATATAAATGAGGGTAAATGTATGGTGATGAGAATATGGCATCAAATTGGAAGTGAGTATTAAGGAAGAGACAGGAGGAAGTGGATAACTTTAGATACTTGGGTGTGAATGTGGCAGGAAAAGGAGTGAAGATGGAGATAGAATGTAGATTGAGAGAAGGAAGTAAATGCCTTGTGGGATTCAAAAGTGTAGTGAGAGATAGATATTTGGGAATGGATGCTAAGAGGAGATTGTATGGAGTGATTGTGATGACAGCACTATATGGGACAGAAACATGGAACCACTGTATACACTTGAAAAAGATAAATGCATGTGGATTTACCAACTACACTTATCAAGTAGGCTTTACAGATATGAAGCAACTCATTGTGTCCTGTCCTAATTTACACTACTTGAAAACCTAACAACTACCATTCAAGGGTAGGGAACATTTGGTCAGGCCTACATGGCAAGCACAGGCTGAAAAATTTCATCAATCTAGATCCTAAGAACTTTTTTTTTCATAACAATAAAAATTGATGTAAACTTTGCATGAAGGGCAAGTTAAATACCTTAATATGGTTTAATGTCACAAGCTTCCCCCTACTGGAAGGCTAGGACTCTTAGGTAGGAAAAAGGTTTTCCACACCTGCTTTACTTCATCAAATGGACCTGTATGCACCAACACTTGTATCTTGTTCTTCTGGTTGAAAGGGTTGAGCAGTGACATGGGACCAAATTAGAATTCATGACAAAGATATAGAAACTACGTGGTCTTCAGAAACTAGGAAAAAGTGGCAGGATTGGTTTAAAAAATCATGGAAGTGATAGGTTATTGTCTGGATCTACAAATGTAGGATCGACTAAGGTAATCTGCACACATTTGTATGTTAAATTTCTGGTGCAGAGTACATCAACAGGTACATACTGGTGAGATGAATGTCAAGAGAGTTATTTTCTTAAACCCTCTTCAAAATCCATCAACATACCTGCATCTTGGCACTGTCTCTGGGATGGTCCCAATTCTCTCTCATCATCTATGATTAACTGGCCCTAACTTGTTCAGACAAGGTGAGCCAACAACTGACAAATGCTCCCTCCTGCTCTCCAGTGACAAAAACAAACCATAGATAACAATCCAAAGTTTCCTCCCAGAGAGATCTTTGAGAAGGCCCATGGACTCTCACAACTGTGGGATTCCAGATTTCCAGTCAGTGCAACTCAAGCAAATGATTCTTGTTATTTTTTCGGACGGTAAGAGAGGTTGGCCATAAAGTCTGGTAAAGGAAGACTATCTATGTCGCCAAATTAGTAAGTCTTCATTTTATCAATGATGATTCCCTATTCTTGATTAGATGTTTAAGTTGAACCCCAATCATACAGCTATTTGATCATACAACTAACTTGTTTGGCAAATCTCACACAGAATATTTAGCTCCACAAAATTTCTTCACTGAGCCTATGGCTGATTTCCCAGTGGTACACTGGCAATGACATTGGTGGGGAATATCTTGATTACTTTCACTGTTTGTTGAGAACTTGTTTGCTCTCCATTATTTTTCACTAGTCCTACCTTCCTTTCAATAATATATATATATATATATATATATATATATATATATATATACATATATATATATGTATATATACATATATATATATATACATACATATATATATATATACATATATATATATATATATACATATATATATATATACATATATATACCAAAGGCTTTTCCCCCTTACATGGGGGGTAGCCAAAAAAAAGGCATAGAAATCACTCCCACCCATTTCATTTCCCAATATTCCACTCCCCTCCCTCCCTCCCTCCTATCTTGGCACCTCCTGGATGACAGGTCATCCCTGCATCCTGTCCACTGCCCTGGGTCAGAAGCAGTGTCGCAAGACACAGCACATTCACAGCAAGGCCACTTCATAAATTCGGCGACCCCCCCCCCCCCCTCTTCATCCCCTCATGCAGTAAAGGAGATGGGGAGAAATCCCTTCGGGCTGCGTCAAATTTTATATATATACTGTATATGTATATATATATATATATATGCACACACACACATACATATAAACAATAGCTCCCCTTCCCGTAAAATACAACTAGGTAAATACATACACATATACAGTACCTAAAGACCTTTTCCCCTAACACAGAGAGTGGCAATGTCAAAGCACAGGCCCATCAAAAACCAATTAATTGTCTCTCCTATCTTGCAGATGAAGGGTCATACCTGTCCTCTACCACACTACTCATGTCAAACACAATGCAGCAGGACACAGCACTTCCACAGTAGGGCCTGACAGCATTTAATACCTCCATTTACCTTATTCTTGGTCTTCCCCTTAAGTTCCCTTTCTCTACTTCTTTTTGTTAGCCCTTCACTCATACTTTCCATATTCCCAAACCATAAATAACTTGTATGAAGTACACTTACATTATGGTATCCAACAACTAATAAAATAAAGACAGCCTACAAATAGCAAAAAAAGTACTAAGAATAATAATCTGTTGTACCAAATCATCAATAAAACATATACAATCAGAAATCAACAATTAAGAAAACATAGAAAGCCAACACACATAAAATAGCATTAAGAATAACTGGTAGTGCCAAAAAATACCAATAGAGCATCTACAGTCAGAAATCAAAGTTCTTCCCACTGATCAGAACATGAGAATGAGTGTCACAGTTCTACACAAGAGCTCTTGAACACACTCCTCACATCACATCATACAAACACAGCCAATCATACAGTATAAAACAAAACCCCCAACAGTCTACAATAACCTACCCTACAATATATCCATACTAACACAGACACACAAACAAAAAAAGCATTTGTTTAACGGAGAGCCAATTTCTATACCCCATCAAACTCCTCAGGAAATCAAACCAGCTTAAAAATAACTCCTAAGACAGGCCTGAGTTGCACTGACATGGCTAATCAGGTCATCATCATGCACTAAAAGAGTATCAAAACAGAAGTGGCCTGGTAGCAGATACCATTTGCCAAAATGCTACCACTACACGGAAGACACAGTGCCTAACACCACTGTCCTAAACTTATGCTCCATAGAGCAATACAAAATCTCTTCACTGAGTGACTTATGGGATGAACTGGTGGCCATGGCCAATTTCCTAGGAACCAGGAGTCTCCTGCAAGAGGCAACACATTGCATAATGGGTGTTTCACTTTTACAGGACTAAAATCAGAAGACTTTTTGCTTATGTCCTCAATCCTATTGATATGGAAGAGATGTCTGCCAAATTTTAGAAAAATTGAGTAATATTTAGAGGTTGCACACTTGAAAATTTACTCAAGAAGTTCATATTAAGTATGATACTAGTATCTATTAGGGGTAAGAAAACAACATTTCCAATTATTCTCTTTATCTTAAAAAAAAAAAAGTTTAATCAGACCTTAACATAGTCACATTAATCACATTAATTAAATTTATAATGCTATTGTGATAAAAGTGTGCAACCTGTAAATATCATTCAATTTGTCTGAACTTTTGCATACAGGTCATTTAGATAAATAGAACTAAGGTGATATCCAAAGTGACATGAAAATAGAAACTTTGGGAAACTGAAAGGTGTATGTATTTATGTATATGTGTGTATACATATGTATGGATGTGCTGTGTCTTGCTACATTGCCTCTGACTCAGGAGAATGGGAGAGATGCAGGGATGACCCATCATCCAGGAGCCAAGATAAGAGGGAGGGAGGGGGGTGAATGGGCGATGGAATGGGTGGGTGTAGATTTTATGCATTTGTTTTTTGGCTACCTCCCTTGTAAGGGGAAAAAGCCAGATATATATATATATATATATATATATCATTTGACAATTTTTGGATTCGATGAAATACATTACGTAGCATGTTCTGTCCGAGTGCCCTCGGCGGAACGACTGGACCGTGAACCAAGTCGTTTCGTTTTGAAGGGTCGAGATAGCATGGTCAGTAAGGTCTTTGCATTATAAGACGTAAGACGCCTAGGCAAGGGTTCGAATCCCAGTGGATGAGTCTATTTCCATATATATGTATATATATATATATATATATATATATATATGAATATATATATATATATGAATATATATATATATATAGTGGCAGTGAGGAAGTAAACATGAAGGTGTTGGTGAGTGAGAATGGAGGTAAGTGGGAGGAGAGTTGCTGTTTGTAGATGAAACTGCACTTATAGCCGTGTTGGGAGAGAGACTGAAGCAGTTGGTGGAAAAGTCTGGGAGGGCATGTGAGAGGAGAAAGTGTATAGTAAATGTGGGCATAAGTAAGATGATCAGATGTACATGAAGTGATGATAGTGGCAGGTTGTAGATGAGGAATGGGTTAGATGCTGGTAAAAAGCAGAGCTTTAAGTATTTGCAGTCACAAATGGTAAGGAGGTGGATGTGAATTAAAGTACAGGAAGTAGGTAAATATATAGGAAGAATGAAATGTATTACGGCAAACTGATATCGGAGTAAGGATAAATGCAAAATGAAGGCTGTGTGAAGGAGTGATTGTACACATGGCACTGCAAGGACCAGATTTGTAACATGAAGGAGGCAGAAAAGCCTTAAAGTATTTGACAAAGTGTTTAAGTAAAATGATGGGTGCACTGAGGAGTGACTGAGAAATGTGGTGGACTGAGAGCTGTTGGATAAGGTAGAAAGAGTGCAGAGATGGTTTGGGTATATGGAAAGAATAAATGAGGAAAGTAGTAAAAAGTGTGGAAAGTAGAAATGAATGGAATGATCCTGAGGGGAAGACCAAGAATGTGGAGGTTGGACCAGAAGGGGGCACCAGATGCAAGATCTGTTGAGCAAGAGAGTGTGATAGGCAGGTGTGAATATTGGCTGTAAGTGGATAAGGGAATGACAAGGCCCAAGGGGTTGTTCTTATCTGTTCCATAAACTTCTTGAGTGAATCCACAAGGTGATTGTCATAAATATGAAGTGGTAGAGGTAAATTAGCTCTAGCTGCTGGGCTGTGTGGTGGAAGAACTGTGCCTTGATGCATTGCCTCTGACCTACACAGTATAGTGGAGGATAAGGGTAACCCTTCATCCAAGAGGTGCTAAAATGGAAATGACTACAAATGGAATTTGAATTGGTGTTTGATGGATGGCCACATGCTTAGACTTGTCTATCTCTTTTATATGGGGAAAAAGGCCTTTTGGTGTATTTACCTAGTTGTATTTTATGGGAAGAGAGCTATGTTCATAGTGACCCGCTTTCAGCATCCAGTTTGATGTTAAATTCTTGTATAGTTTTGCATTCACTATTTCTTCATTCAGTTTGTTCCACTTTGTGTGGGAAGCTATTCTTTTTCAGATTCTGTAACTATCCTTCTTAAGTTTCTTTTTGTGTACTCTTTTTTTTTGTTTTTTTATCCCACTTTAATAAGTCATCTCTATCAAGGACTTCCATGTGTGTATGTGTGTATATATATATATATATATATATATATATATATATATATATATATATATATATATATATATATATATACACACACACAATCACACCAAGACCCATAGAAAATGTTTGGAAGCAGCAATCATACAATGAACCAACACAATTGAACTAAATAGGGACACATTCAATATCTCACCCCACCCAATTCCTGTAATATCCATTGCCAACAAAATTTTAAGCTATTTCTAGCTGCCCTCCAAAATCCCCCTTTTCCTCTCAAGCTTGTTGGCCATCATCAGTAGACAATTGCTCACCCTTCTTCCTTTTGTTCCTCAGTTGTGAGCTTGTCTCCTTTACACAGCCAATTGTTCCATCTTATCCTTAACTTTTCCTGTTCCCAGACATTTGGTCCACCTTCTCCTTAACTTTTCCTGTTCCCAGACATTTGGTCCACCTTCTCCTTAACTTTTCCTAGTATTCAGTGAACCCCCCTCCAATATCCCCTCCCTACCTCCCTTCTCCCATTCCTCTTATTCAATCTCAGTCATGTGTATTACGACTATGTACTTGAAAAAGCTATAACAAGTAAAATGTCGTACTAATAAAGGCTTCATCATTGCATGGTGTTTATATTGATATATATATATATCCATGCATATGTGTGCGTGTGTGTTTCTGTCCATATTTGTGTGTATGTATCCTGTATATAAAATCTTTCTTGTGGCAAGGATTTGAGAATACTCCCACTGTTCTTATGCATGTCATCAAAGGCAACTAAATGAGGTTTAAGCCAGGCAGCTAGACATTTCCTTTTGTGTATTTTTCTTTCATGACGAGTCAATCCATACTTTGAGTAAGCCACCCACTTTACAAAGGGAAAGAAGACATTGGTGTATATGTTCATATACATTAAACCTTGTTAACTCGTAATAACTGGGTTCCAACTCTCTAAGCTTAGAATTATTATGAGTTATCAGGTAGGTCCTCCTCGCCCCCGACTACCTAAAAAATGTATGGACTGCACCAGAACCTTAATCATACCACACCGTGATATACATATGGTACAGATATGAATGTAATAAACTAGTGAGATGACCTTTCATTATAATGGACCTTGTCCACTTTATAACAAAATTTGTCTGGATGCTTTAAACATACAGACATCAATTTTAAGTATCCTTGTCCACTGTATAATGAAAATTATGTAGATACTTAAAAGATTACTTACATCTTTCAGTTATAACAAATCTTTTCAAATTGTAACGCACCCTGTCTAGTGGTCCAGATGTCATTGGTATATACCATATATGTGAACAAGTCTGTTACTTCCAAATGTATCCATGTGGGGACAGCATAGATAAGTTTACCTCTATATGCACACTTTCAATTAGAAAACCTCTCACCATCTTTGATTTCATCTTTGCACTTATATTCACTAACACAGTAATTACTCTAATGTAATTAACATTTTAAAGTACTGTACTGCACTGCACTGTCTGGTGTTCATCATAATAAAATCTTTTGTGATATAATGAACTAGTAGTGATAACAGACAAGTGCTACCCCCAATTACTTCTTTATAACAAGATTCGAGTGTACATAAAAAAAAAAAGTACTAATAGAATCTTACTCATTTTGGCACGGCAGAAGACATGGTAACAGGTGTTTAAGCACAATAACAAAGTGAGTAATGTAATCTGATACACAAGCAAATGAACCAGCATGCATCACGAGCTAAAATTGGTGGAAAAGTGTCACAGAGGTGTGGGTACAAATTAGGTGTTTGTTTACACACCTAACTCGTATTTTTCCTGTGAATGATTGGGTTTTTACAACCTAATCTCTCCAAAACTTGTTACCATGTAGAGCCATTTTGCATCATCTGAATACAACTTTAACTTCCACATACGAATTATGAATTAAGAGTACAAGTTAACAAGGTTTAACTGATCATGTATCTGTGTATGAATACAACTTTAACTTCCACATACGAATTATGAATTAAGAGTACAAGTTAACAAGGTTTAACTGATCATGTATCTGTGTATATATACTAAAGATCCTTTCCATGGACATGACTGAGTCAAAGCATACATCCATGTGGTATGGTATTTGCTATTAAAAAAAAATATATATATATATATATATATATATATTTCTTATACATATAGAATTAATGAAAATAAATAAAAATCACCCTGTATCTAATACAGCCACATTACTGAATGAGAAGCTGGACACAGAATGCATGACAGCATACAACTATGGGGATCTGAGGTGATCTTTGTTGAGCAGTGGTCTATTGAGCACAAAAATGGTTACTAATATTAATATAAATAAAAAGTACTGAAAAAACAAGCTGTGCTTGTGCAGTGGTGTTATTAAACAAGATGGGTACAATTACTGACACTATGGTTGCACCTATAGCCTCCACTGCATTGTGATGACATTTTCTATGTACTGTATCTATGTGAATTCATTCAAATTTAATGCACTGTGTATACCTATATTTCTTTTAGGTACATGTACAAAATACTAAAATATGTTTTGTCCTACAAAACCCTATTTCAGTAACTTTCAATCAATTTATGATGAAACAATTTCTTTCTTGACAAAATACCAATCATTCTTTTTCTCTCCAAATCTTCTTATATAATAGTGGTGCATTTTATGTAGAGGTATGCTTTACATGTTGTCAAATATGATATAAACCAAAGGATCTTTCCCTTGTATGTGAAGATGGCTGAGTAAACCTTAAAAAAATAAATAAGTAAATAAAAATAAATAAAATAAAATACATACATACATACATATACCAAGGCTTTTTCCCCCTTACAAGGGAGGTAGCCAAAAAGGAAAAGGCATAAAATCATTCCCACCCATTCCATCCCTGAATACACTCCACACCCCTCCACCCTCCCCCTCATCTTAGCACCTCCTGGATGATGGGTCATCCCTGTACCTTGTCCACTGCCCTGGGTCAGAAACAGTGTCACAAGACACAGCACATCCACAGCAAGGCCGCTTCATTAAATCGACGACTCCCCCTCTCCGTCCCCCCATGCATAAAAGGAGAAGACGGGGAGAAATCCCTGCGGGCTGCGTCAAATTTTGCTCACACATACTACCTCACCCCCCCATCCCCTGCCCATTCCACCTCATGCATCACATCATCATCCATATACAACCATTCTCCATTCACCTCTGTCTTCTGTCCTCTTCCATCCTTCCTCAACAGACATTCCTCTCTTCCCCAAAGCCCCCTTCACCCCATCCATCCACCTCATCCTAGGACGTCCCCTCATGTTCACTCCCTCCACATCTGCCTTCCATACCTCTTTTACTAGTCTTTCTTCACTCATTCTTTCCATGTGTCCAATAAAATAAAATAAATAAATAGACATGAGCCAAACATCCCTTCAATCCATATCACCCTATCTTTTGCACTCTCTCTTCCCTGCTACACAAATATTCCTTGTGCATCCAAGGGCCACTTTACACAGACACATACACAGATTCTATGGGTAGCTGAGTGTATCAAGGCTTCATGCTCTGTCCATGGGCAGACACTGAGTCATTGATTCAAATCCCACCAATTTGAGGCTAGGTTATGCCCCCCTAGCTGAAAGAACATAAGTAGAATAATTTAATTATTTAGGGCTGTGAAAAATTGTCTACCCCACTTACGAGGGGGAAAGGGCCTTTTGGTATGTGCAAGTACATGTGTATGTGTGTGTGTATATATATATATGGATGTCAATGTTAGAGGAAGGAAGAATGATATATTACTACTATTTAGAATGATGATGGGAGTGGACATAATTGAGAAACATTACTTAGTTTGAGACAGAAGAAAAATCCAAAAGGACATGAAAAGAAACTGAAAGACAGTATTCGAAGGATATCAAAGAATACAGTTTTCTATACAGATACACCGATCCATGCCCACAAAACAAATAGTAGTCAGACAACACAGATGACAAAGACCCCATGAATAAAACTCTTATCCTGTATAATACAATTAGGGAAATACAATAGGGTTATACACATACTAAAGGGGCTCACCAAATCCAGCATCACTGGATCACTGGCCAGTCCATCCATTTACCAAATCAGGGCTGTATTATTCATAAGGCTGACTAAACAAAAGCCTAGGTGCCCCATAAACTTTTTTACAATAAAAATATATAAAAATTGTGAATAAAATTCTTCATGAAACCATCATAATGAACACAGGGCTATGTGCTGCGGTCTAATACCTACTGTATTATGGTCTTGCTCTCAGCTATATAGTGGGGTGAAAGACTGAATTGCCAGAGGGGTACCAACATACCCGAAACCTCTTCCATGAGCCCACCCACAGGTTTATACCCTACACCACTGTTAAAGAAAGAAGGAGGATGGAACTAATTTACTCAACTCTGATCAATAGATGAGAACTAATGAAGTAAGTTTGCATAAGGAAAATGGGAAGGAGGAACAAGGAAAATGGGAAGGAGGAACAAGGAAAATATGAAGGAGGAACAAGGAAAATGGGAAGGAGGAACTATTAAATTGAAAGTAAATTAGTAAATCTTCTACTACTTGCATAAACCTTATAAAGGCATTACCTCCCATACTTTCAAGGTAGCCCTACAGTCTAACCACACAGTCTTGTATAAAGATTTTGGGGTGGGTGGGCTGTAAACATGTAACAAAACTAGTCTGCCAGTGATGATTTGAGTACAGTACTACCTCTCATTAACGGACTAAAAGAGGGGTAACGGTGTCTGTTGATGTGAATAATCTGTTGATTTGGAGTGGTTTTTGAGTGGCATAGTGATTGCACAGCACTAAACAAAAACACCAAAAACACTGCAAACACAGCTAATTAACATCCGTTAATGAGAGGTAGTACTGTATTCCATTTACGGGGAAATTATAATAACCAACTTGCCTCAATCCTACTGACTGGACAGTCACAACCCCCACATTAGCTGTCAATGGCCTTTGGACCCCATTTCTCTCAGGGAAGAAACACTGGACTATTATCTGTTCTGTAATAGTGTGGATTTATTTCTATCACTGACTAATAAGAGGAAGAGGAGGAGGAGGAGGAGGAGGAGGAGGAAGAGGGGATGAGAACAGTCACTAGCATTTAGCATTCTTAATATAAACAATGGAAGGAAAACTTTTAATAAGACTAAAAGCTTGGTCCCAATCTAGAATGAGTGCCAGGTTCTCAGGGCATCATTTCTAGATAGAGGCAAGGGTACCGATAGGTTTTGAAAACACATGACAAACAGGATTCCCTCCAAATCACCATTAGCAGGTGCCAGGTGTCAGTTACTTCAAGGGGAAACCTGTTGAATTAACAGAAAGCAAAAAAGACAAAGAAAAGATAAAAAATATATATATATATACAATGGATTACCTGAAATACAGCATCATCAACCAAATCATTGAAGCAGATATGTTTACCCCTCAAAACCAAATACCAGGGGATGATGAAACAAGTTTCTTTGTCGTGTTAAAGGGAAAAATTAGACATTAGGAAAAAATTCTTTAGATGCTCCTCATCTTACATTTCTCCTTTAGAATTTCAATTGGACTTCCTCATTCTCACCCCTCTCCTTCATCCTTGTGTCTCTCATCCATTTGATCCTGTCACACATTAGTACATATGCTTCCTCTGCCAATATCATCTCTTTTCACTCCCTCACACTTAATATGTATATACAGTGAGTCCTCCTTATACGGTAATTCTTTATCCAGTAAATTCACAGTTATGGTATATGGTAATTACTACCCTCAATTCTATTTACGGTAAGAAAAATTCACAGATACAGTATCCGCTCGTTTTTTGTTTACACCGTACCTTAGCCCCACAACGCTGTGCGGCCACCACAACAATCAGTCTATTCAGTCTCTTCCCGCATTCGGTATATGGTAATTTCAATTTGCGGTAAGGTTTTCAGAAACACATATGTACCGTATAACGAGGATTTACTGTATTTGTAAAGTGAAGTGGCCCTGTTGTGGATGTACTGTGTTGCTGCACTGCTTCTGACTCAGTCTGTAGGCAGGAGAAAGGGAGCCTTCATCCATGAGGAACTCAGATAAGAGGGAAACAAGGGTAGTGGATGGGAGTAAAATGGGCGGAAGGAGATCCATGCCTTTGATTTGGCTACCTCCCTTATAAGGGGGAAAAAGTTCTTGGTAGTTAGATGGATACTGATGTATTTATGTATGTGTATGTACAATTAAGAATGCTGAGGTGGTCTTGGCATATGGAAAGAATGAATGTAGGACTAGCAAAGAGACTATGGAAAGTAGAAGTGGATGGAGTAAGCTTAAGAGAAAGATCAAGAATGAGAAGGATGGATAGAGTGAAGGGATCACTGGATGTAAGAGAAACATCTGTTGAGCAGGGAAGAAAAAGTGAAAATGACAAGAGTAAACAGATTATAAATGGACGAAGGGATGATGTGGCTTAATAGGATGTTTTTCTCTGCTTTATAACTTATTTTGAGTAAACGAGGAAGGGTTTGCCACATAGTGAGGCAATGGAAGGAAAATCAGCTATGGCTGTTGGGCCCTGCTATGGAAGAGCTAGGTCTTATTGCATTGCTTTAAACCCGGTAGTGTGGCAGGGGCCAGGTTGAACCTTCATCCCTGAGTTATTAGGATGGGAGAGCTGTAGAATGGGTTTTATTTGTATGATCAAGCTGTGTGCTTTGATTTGGCTACCCCTTTATACATGGGTAAGGGCCTTTGGTGTGTGTGTGTTTGTGTGTGAATCACCACCATGGTCTTGGATCACAGTGTGTGTGTGTGTGTGTGTCTGTGTGTATTTACTACAATGCATGCCTCAGAAATTACATACCATTTCAAGCATACACACACTCACACGCAAACATAAATCTATGTACATGCAGAAATCAAATATGCCTGCAAGCATATGGACACTTTTTGCCAACAGAACTTTTAAGAGCTGCTCCACACTTAACCGATTTAGCTCTTACTTTGTACTCCAAACATTTTAATATTTTTATAGTGCTGAACCTGGAAAGCCTAGAATCTTTTTTGAAAGACTGATTTGGTTTAGTTTATAAAACGCCAATGCTTATATATTCCAAAATTATATAAGAAAAAAAATTGTTCCTACAAAATGGAAATACTGAATATCTAATTCATCTAAGAATTGTCAAGTGTCCACTGGCAAGGACTGGAGCATGTCCTTTTGCCAAACTAAGTTTGTTCTCCAAGAGATGGACTTTAGTACAAGTTCTGGTCATTTTACTTATCAAAAACAAATCTTCCATGTATTTCTATGATAACACTCAAGCTTGTGTAAATCTAACAAGCAGTTCAGTGTTAGAACAATTCATAAAAAAGAAAAAAAAAGTATTATTACTACAAGTCTTGAGTATGTTCACTATTAAATAATCATTAGTCAACCAACACATATATTCTTAGTCAATTTTGTATAACCTGACAAAAATCTCTTATTCTGTGTAGTCAATTAATCTAAATTTATTCATAGTGTATGTCTTAGTCTACAGATGGACACAGCTATGTCAAGGTTGTTACCTGAAGCAGAAAATCTAATGTTCAATGATGATGTACTGGTTGCAGAAAGTGACAACATGCTAAAGCTCAAGTAGAAAGATACTACACTCCAAAAAACAACACGCTGCATCCCACATGGTGTTTTGACCAATGTGGCAACATGGTGTATCTCAGGAAGCAGCATACAACAACTTAAATGACAGCATGTTGCACCTCCAATGCCAACATGCTAAACCTTAAATAGCAACATGCAATAGTAAAATGTTGCGTCTGTGTAATAACATGTTGCAACTTCTGGTGACATGTTGCTCTCTCACGAGCTAGAGAACTGCTGAGCAATGACAAAGCAAGAACAGGTTGTCAAGCAGAGCAGGAGAACATTTGCAACTAATGGCTCAAATCAAGTATTCAAGGGATATGCAATAGGACATGGCCTGACAATGTATCTAAGCTTGTGCTGTATTATTGTCGTGACACACATAAGCTTTCTCTGGCTAATGCACCCATAGGGTCCCAAGCAGGTAAGACAACAGGTTCCTGCTTGTACACCTCCATGACCTGTTCAGGTACGTGTTTTCGGTCAACTACCACTTCAAATACAAATTCCTTGAACCAAGATGTTGACATGACCAAATACCCCTTCTCTCCACGGTCCTCTCCCCAACTGTTTTCGACACGCCATTTTGTTGGTTCTCCGTTATCCTGTTAGGAAACAATAGACTTAGTCATCAAAAAAACACTGTGGTCAATCCTAACCCATTTTTAACAAGATATTAGAAACTTGGCAACTAATAAATATCAATAATTTTTTCATCACATTCCCAACCTATTTCTAACAAGATGTTAGAAACTTAGCAACTAATAAATCTCAATAATTTTACACAAGTCACACTTACGTTGATGCTAACGGCAGTGAAGACCATAGCATGTGTCATGAGTGACTCCCCAAATAAGAGACGGTCAGCTTTGCTCAGGCCAATACCCACTTCAACACCAAATACTGATTTGTAGTCGTGGCTTTAACAGATATAAAATGAAAATGTATTAAAGTGTGCAACATAAGTTTAGTTAAATTAATTTTCACAAGATACTCATTATATCCACTCAGAAACCAAACAGTGACAAAGTAGAAAATATTTTCACTCACAATTCGACATCTTGAATACCCAGCTTCCCGGCAAAGCGTTTGCCCACGTCACAGCCAAACCATATAGCTTCTCCACCTTTTATACTTTCTGCTGCATAAGACATGAGAGATTCCACTGGTTGATTGTTGTATACTGTTTGTCTTCCACCCACCATGTTGCCTAGGCAGTCCACTGTATATGCTTTTCCATATGGGTTTTTGGGCCTTGGATCTGTTACTAAGCAAACCTGAAGAAAATATATGAAATATTTTTAATATTGTGAGTAACCTATGGATAGATTTAGAAACGAGGAGGTGCAAAAAAGAGCTTGGGTGTAAAGGGAGCTGGGAGATTGGGTACATGAAAGAATATTGGGATGGTTTGAGCACATGGAAAGAATGTTAAAAAAAATATATATATATATATATATATATATATATATATATATATATATATATATATATATATATATTGATGGGATGACAGGGGCTTTCAGTAAAAGTTGAATGTCTGTTGAGTAGGGTTGGGAGAAGACACAAGTTAGGGTGAGTAGAGAATGGTTGTCAATGAAATATAAATTGACATGACCAGAAGAAATTTATTCTCATCTTCTCTATTTTCACGTGAGGGAACGAGGAGGGAAGGTCGCTGTGAATGAAGCAACAGGCCCTGTTTTGGTTGTGCTCTCTTGCTGCATTGCCTCTGACCCAGGCAGTAGGCAGTGAACAGGGATGACCTTTCATCCTATAGGTGCTAAGATGAAAGGGATATGAGTGACAGATGGGACTGGGATGGGTAAAGGTGGAAATGTTAGGGTGCCTGATATACAATGATTCGATGATGCATCACAATATGTGCATTACAAAAAGTTAACAGCTATAATAATTGTTCTCTTTCACACTGAAAGTTGACAACTACAGAGAGTGCGATCAAGCCTGCTCACAGAATATTGGGGTCATTCTGCTATAACTACAAAATGAATATAATCACGATGCTGACGTCAGCATCCTTGTATACCCACTTGTGCCTCATGATGCTGATGTTGGCATCATCATATGCTTAGGGTTAATGGACTACATAGTGGTATCCAGGAAAAAAAGTAGGAAGAGTTCTGGATGTCCATGTTCTAAGAAGAGAGCGTGGAAGATAGGTGGAGAACGAAGAAAAGGGCAGATGGTAGAAAGATGCTTAAGATAAACTGTTTAAATGAGAAGGAAAATGACCAGGAGTACAAGGAGGAGCTGTGAGAAATGTGGGAGGTAGTGAAGGACAGGTTAGAGGTAGGAGTGGAGGAGGAATCGGGGTGTTTCAAGGAGGGAGTGACAAGGTGTGCAAAGATGGTATGTAGAACAAGGAGGATGGGAGGGAATAGAAGAAAAGGTAGTGAGTGGTGAGACAAAGCAAAGAAGGTAGTAGAAGAGAAGAAGCAAGCATTCAGGAACTGGTTGCAAAATAGGATGAGAGAAATATATGAAAAGAAAAAAGAAGAGAAGCAAAACAAAAGATAAAGGAGGCAAAAGGAGAGTAGATGCAAAATAAAGGTAAAAAGCACAGATGGAGAGATATTAACAGAAGAGGAGGCAGTAAAGGGAAGATGGGCAGTATTTTAGAGAGCTGTTGAATGCGGAGGATAGGGAGAGCAGGTAAGGCACCTGGGTTAGATGGGTGCCAAGCATAGTGTCTGAAGAAGGGAGGTACAGTAATAGTGGACTGGTTTGTGAGGTTGTTTAATGTGTGTCTAAGGGAGGGCAGAGTGCTGGAGGACAAATTTGAGTGTAGTAGTTTCTGAGGGATCAGTTTGTTGAGTGTAGTTGGGAAGGCTTATGGGAGAGTTTTAATTGAGAGGATTAGGAGAGGAACAGAGGGTGTAACTGATAAGGAATAGTGTATGTTTAGGAAAGGTAGGAATTGCATGGATCAGATTCTTATGGTAAGGCAAATATGTGAGAAAGCTTTAGTAAAAGGCAAGGATTTTTTGGGGCCTTTATGGATTTGGAAAAGGCTTATGGTAGGGTAGACAGGAAGGCACTGTGGGAAGTTTTGCAAATATATTGGGATTAGAGGAAAGTTGTTAAGGGCAGTCACGTGTTCTCATGACAGTAGTAGAGCCTGTGTTAGAATTGGAAATGGAGAGTGCAAGTGGTTTGAGGTAAAGAAGGAACTGCAACAGAGATGTGTCATGTCACCATGGCTGTTTAATTTGTACATGGTGTGGTGTGGAAGGTAAATGTGAGGGTAATGGGCAGGGGACTGGAGATGGTTAAAGAAAATGGAGAAAAGTGGGAGGTGAGCCAGTTGTTGTTTGCTGATGACATTACACTTGTGGCAGGGTCTGAGGAGGGATAAAGGGAGTTAGTGACGGAGTTTAGGAGGGTATGTGACAGGAGAAAGCTGAAGGTAAATGTGGGTAAAAGGTGATGAGATGTACAAGGGGAGAGGATAGTAGCAAGTTGGAAGTAAGTTTTAAAGGAGAGGCTGGAAGATGTAGATAGTTTTATGTATTTGGGGTCACATGTGGCGGGAAAGAAAGGAATGGAGGTGGAAGTAAATTGCAGAGTGAGAAGCAAGTAAATGCCTTGGGGGATTAAAGTGTCATGAAATATAGGCATTTGGGAATGGATGCAAAGAGGAGATTATATAAAGGGATGATTGTGCCAATGGCAGTGTATGGGACAGTGACTTGGAATTTAGGAAAGGTGGAGAGGAAAAGTTTAAATATGTCTGAGACGAAATGTTTGAGAAGTATGGCAGGGGTACCAAGGTTGGATAGAGTGAGAAATGAGGAGGTAAGGAGGAGAGCAGGGGTGGAAAAGATGACAGATAGGGCTAATGAAAGAGTATTGGGATGGTTTGGACACATGGAAATTATGAGTGAAGAAAGATTTGTAAATGAGGAGTGGAAGACAGAGGTGGAGTGAGTAAACTTGAGGGGATGACTGAGGATGAAATGGATGGACAGGGTGAAAGGGGCATTGAGCAAAAAGGGAATGTCTGTTCAGCATGGAAGGGAGAAAGTAGGAGATAGGGATGAGCAGAGAATGGCTGTGTACAGATGATAGTGCGATGCAAGGGAGGGTTGATTATGTATGAATATTTTGACACAGCCCAAAGGGATTTCTCCCTGTCCTCTCTATTTTCCACATGAGGGGATGAGGAAGGGGGTGGGGCCACCATGCAAGTGAAGCGGCCCTGTTGTGGATGTGCTGTGTCCTGCTGCACTGCCTCTGACTCAAGCAGCAGGTAGGAGACAGGGATGACCTTTCATCCTTGTGGAGCTAAGATAAGAGGGAAACAAGGGTGGTGGATGGGAGTGGGTGTGTAAGGCAGAGGTGGGGAAAAAAGTTTTTGGTATATAGATGGACCAAATATGGATATAAAGTAACCTTACTACTCACTAACACTGCAATTCTCACAAATGTCACAGTGACTACAGACTACCTACTGGAACTGAAAATTTAAGTCAACTACAATACTTAAAAAGTATATATATATATATATATATATATATATATATATATATATATATATATATATATATATATATATATACATATATATATATATATATATATATTATATATATCCACATACAATAACAATTGACCTCAAAATTCTCACCTTATCTTCTACATTGTAAAGTGGCTTCACATGCTGCTCATAAAACTCTACAGGCGTGATGGGTCCAATCTTGTGGTAGGCTTTGCCCTTATCATAAAACTCCCATGTGAATGTATGAGGTGGAACACCTAAGCAGATGCTTACAATGCGATGGATCTCACCAATCTGATGCTGCAAAGTCTCTGTTAGGGCAATGTCATCAGCTCCTTTAGAAACTAGACTATGAATTTCTCGGGTGTATTCACGAAGCTGTAAAATGAAATAAAATAAGGCATTATTTTAGGGATTCTATGTACTGGCTATATGAAGAACATCAGCAAATTCTAATACTAACCAGATAAACAATGGCCTCAAGCTGTTAAAATTCTGATCTAATTTTAGTAGTTAGCAACTTTACTTTTTGTAGGAGAAAAACACACAGTATAGTAAATATTACATGGATGGATGAAGTCAAAAATGTGGAGGTGTGAAAGAGATATATAGAGAGATGGAGAGAGGAATAAAGATTTATTCTTATCAATTCTGACCAGTATGGAAGGAAGGGAGAAGACAGAAGATAGGGGTGAGTGGAGAATGGCTGTGTATGGATGATACAGTGATGAATGGAAGGGCGTGGGTGGGGGATGGGGGGTTAGGGAGTGGGCATGTTTGAATGATATTTTGACGCAGTCCGAAGTGACTTCTCCATGTCTTCATTGTTTCTGCATGAGGGGATGGAGGAGGGGGGGTTGCCGATTAGATGAAGTGGCCTTCCTGTAGATGTGCTGTGTTTTGCTACATTGCTTCTGACCAAGAGTGACAGGCGAGAGGCAAGGATGACCTGTCATCCCTGAGGAGCCAAGATGGGAGGGAGGGGGGAGGGGTGGATGGGATTGGAATGGGTGGGGATGAAATGGGTGGGAGTGGAATTATGACTTTTGACTTTGGTTACTTCACTGGTAAGGGGGAAAGAGCTCTTAGTGTATGCATGTACATATGCTTACTTACCTTGCTCTTTAAGACAGTGTTCATTCGTCCTGAACTTTCTGTGCTAAATGATTCTGGGAAACACTTCTTGGGTATAACACCATAGCTGTGAAGTGAAAAAAATATTAATTTTCAACCTATTACCTATACACAAAGCCGTATCAGGACAACTTCCACCCTGTTATCAATTGCCCCCTGGGACAATTACCCCTTAATGTCAATTTCCCCCATTGACATTTGAATGATATACACTAACATTGCTCACTATTTGATAATCTAAAGTCTCTCTGTTTTTATATATTATATATACTATTTGTATTGGCAAAATCTAAAACTTTACAACAATAAGCAGATCTGTATTAAACCTTGTGTCATACAAAAGGATTTAGCACATGGTGTTGTATTATATGAGTGTGAACAACGCTGATATAAGGAATTGCGTATAATCTAAGTTTTTAAATAAAACTAAACTTATTCTTATTCTTTGGAACTAAATGTATTTTTACTCTTTGGCTTTATAAATTTTTGAATAAAATTAGCTTTCTATTTGTATTTTTTTTTTTTTCAATTGTCAATGGGGGAAATTGACATCAAGGGGTAATTGTCCTAGGGGGCAATTGACAATGGAGGGAAATTGTCCTCCAGGGGAAACTGTCCTGGAGCCTACAAAGCAGGTACCTGTTCTTGGTCCCTAGAAATGATTCATCATGATCTGAGAGTCAGCTCCAAATGGAGGTGAGGAAGTTTATAGGTTCTTGAAAATGAGCAGCAGGAAGACAATACTCACTGCCTTCTATTTCCCAAGACCACTACAAACAAGTACCTGTCATTAACCACTTCAGTACAAGTCAAATTCTTGCATGCAGCATTGGTTGTTGTTGTTGTCGTTCCCTAGACTGTCTGTCCGAGCAGTCCCGTCTCCCCAAGGAATGCTACAGCCGAAACTGGGTTTTCCCACAAATCCTTTATAGAGTGTATGTTGTGTTGTTTGCATGCATGATTGTGTATGATGCAGTCTTCCATTATGTGTTGTATGGTATGGGGTGAAGTGTTACATCCTGGGCAGCTGTTCACAATGCGGTCATCCAGCCTCTTCTGGTAGCTTAGAAGTGCTGGGTGGCCGCACCGCAGTCTGGCCAGGTGGACTCTGTCCTTTCGTGGGAGAGAGGATTCAGAAGGGTGGATATCAGGGGGTCTGGCATGCAGCAGTGTGTTGTCTTTCAGTGTGTTAATGGAGCGGTGAGTGATATGATTATGAATATGTTTCCGGAGGCTGGTATTTGGTGGTTGTGGAGGAAGAGAAGAGAGTATCTGTGTGTGATACAGGTCTTTGGGTGTTGTTTTAATGTTTCTTGGTGTGTGTGGGTGTTCTGCTATGTAGTGTAGCAGGTGTAATGTGTTTGTGGTGGCTGCAGCAAGTGTTTGTGTGCCTCTCATGTCGAGGTGGTCCTTGACTTTGAGGACTTTTGTTTCATGGTGTAAATGGTCTGTAGGTGTTGTATTTGTGCAGCCTGTAATTGTTTTTAGGGCTTTGTTTTGTATGATTTGAAGGGTATTGTGGTGTGTCTCACTGAGATTAGGTCCTGGAGCCGCAGCGTCTACGTTGTGGGACCACCCCCCAACCCCAAGAGATGGGGGCCAAACGGCGGCAACCAGCCCTGGCCACCGGCTCTACGCAGGTGGCACCAATCCCCAAGAGGAGCTATGACTGCCTTGGGGAGTACCACAATCCTTTTTCTCAACATGCAGCATTGGTTGCCATATGTACAATGCTTCACACTTATTGCATTATAAAATATAAGTCACTGCTGTGTTACTCGTTCTCTTTTACTCTGAGTAATAACAAACACAGAAAACATGCAGCATTGGTTGCCATATGTACAATGCATCACACTTATTGCATTATAAAATATAAAGTCACTGCTGTGTTACTCGTTCTCTTTTACTCTGAGTAATAACAAACACAGAAAACATGATCAAACCAGTTCACAGAATCTGGGGATAATTCATGTACAACTACAAAAAAATATATACAATCAAGATGCCGATGCTGATATCCTTGTGTACCCTCTCACACCTCTCATGATGCCTATGTAGGCGTCATCGTACTGAAGTGGTTAATAGAGCATCAAACTTTGGATTCAAAAATCTAAATTTGTCAAAGTCCTCCAAGGTTTCCAAAAAACTTTAGTAACAAATGATTAACCTCTTCACTCCGGGGCACATCGCACGTCTGGCAGCATTAGCTGCCCAACGTGCGATGTTGAGTCATAATAATCGCATTATAAAAAATAAAGTCGGTGCTCAATTGTTCGTTCTCTTTCACCCGTGTATTTTGATAACCATAGAAAATTGATGAAGCCAGTTTAGAGAGAATGGAAATTATGTAGGTACGACTACAATAAATATAATCAAGATGGCGACGTCAGCATCATCGAGTACCCACTTGCTCGTCATGCCGCCTACGTAGGCGTCACCGTATGGAAGTGGTTAAGTAATTTTCAACATGATTATGAAGTGCAGTTCACTCAATCCTCCTCCTTCTTTTCCTCATTACCTCAGGAAGACCTCTGAAGCTAAGCCATAATGAGAACTTGATCTAACCACATCCTTTCAAATATGTCAATTCCATAAAAGTACAGTAAACCCTTGATATAATGGACAATATGGGGATGGATCTGTTGTTATATCTGAAGATCCATTACAACCAAGGATCTGTTATATCCAATGGAAATACTGGACAGATCCGTTACATCCCAAAGTTTGTCTGTTATTAGAAATTAGTAGGATTAGAAATTATGGTAAACCCTTGATATAACGGACGATATGGTGACAGGGGTCTGTTGTTATATCCGAAGATTTGTCATAACTGAGAATCCCTTGCTATAACGGATTTTCATCCATCATAGCGAGGGTTTGTCCACTCAGATTTTTATCTGTTATATCCGATATTCGGTATATTGAGATCCATTATATCAAGGGTTTACTGTAACTTCAAGTTATTTAGCAAAACCTACACAATTTCTATCTCAATAAAACTACAAAGCTACTATTGATCTCACCGCTTAATTAAATTTACAAGCATATCCCACTGGCCTCCATCACATGTTGGGTCATTCAAGAGGAAGGAAATTAACCGTCCTTCTACTTCCTCTCCTTTTCTTGCGCACTCCACCATCTTGTTAAGGAAATAATTACAGCGTTCAATCTGTAAAAAACATACACGAGGGAATTTATGAAGAGCTTCGACTCAATACAACAATCAAACCTGATATAGTAACAAAGGCTCAAATAATTCTGTCACCAAATTTTTTACATACAACATTAAGAATAACCTTCCATGTAAGGAGGAAAATGCCCTTGCTATATGTATGTATGTATGTATGTATTAAGAATAACAGAAATAATGATGGAAAATAAAAATAAAGTTGATATTCATGTTGCCATATTGACACAATTACTTTCAAAAAATAAAATCAAGAAGTGCAACAGCCAACTGATGTTATGGCAGGCTCCAAAAGACCCTGGGAAGAAGGAGCATATCAACTTAGACCAAACTAAGAATATATGATACAATAATAAACCTCTTCTATTGTAGAAGACTGGAGCCGAGCCAAACTAAGAATATATGATACAATAATAAACCTCTTCTATTGTATAGATGCGAAGCCTGGAGCCTGACTGAGAAAATGGAAAAGAAGTATTTTTGTGTTTGAGAACAGCGTACTAAGGAAAATATTGGGTGCAGTATTCAAAGAACTAGACCAAGAATGGAGAAGGCATCATAATGAAGTTACAGGAAATATCAGGCCAAACAAATATTGTGAACATCATAAAGTCAAGGCGACTGCAGTATGCTGGGCACATTGAAAGAGTGGACCAGGAAAGAATACCAGAGAGTGATAAAGGAGGGTATGGTAGGTGGAAGACCACACAGAAAATGGATGGACAACATGAAGTAGGACATGGACAGGACTGGAGCAGATGTTTGTGAGTGGATGACAGCAGTGGCACAGAACCGTAGACTGAAGACAACTGATGCTAGTGGTGAGGAGTCAGCAAGTGGCTTGACCACCACCAAAGTAACGGGAGTAACTTTCAATTTTTTTTTCTACCTACAGGAACTTCTACAGTGTAGAGGATTATGTAATCTTGATTAACCCTGTGTGATACTCTTGCAACAGGTCTGATACATTTAAGGATTTTATTCTGGCTAATGCCATATGATTTTATTCAGTTTAGAGGAACCTCTTGGACTAACAATCTGTTTACTTCATGCTACTATAAAATAAACAAACAGTAGAGAGGACTATACACAAAAATACTCAAGGAAAGTAAAAAATCTTGTGTCTAACACAACCAGCTGGTTAGAAACATGTATGTATGTAATATATGTATGTACATATGTATGTATACAGCATATGTATGCATATATACATAAAATACCCTCCAACTGTTACCTTGTCCCAGTAGAATAGATATGCTTGAGAGAATTCAAATTCTTCTATATTGAAGTGTTTGATGAAAGGAAGTCGCATGACATTCATGCAGGCAAAGATCCAACATCTGCCAGAGCCCTTCTGGTTTGTCATGGGTTTTGCCTCACTTTCCACCTGAGGTTAAGAAACAATTTGGTCAAAATTCAAGTGAAAATTATATGCTTTCATACACTTACCAAGCTAAATTAGTAATTCATATTATTTTTATTATCATTTTTTTGAGAACATAATGTCATTACTAGCCATAAATACATGCTTTCTAAACTAGTACAGTAATATACACCTGACAATTTTTTTTATTGGATACCAATTTCACTTATCAACACTAAATCATGCTTACCACAAATATTTGAGACTGAAATAAATTTATTTTAGCATTTAATTGCATAAAGAATTGAAATATAAATAACTTTTACATACAAATCAGTTATTCTTTAAAACAAAAATTGCATTGATTATGAAATCCAGTGAAATACTCGTATAAACTGCTATGTCCGCAGCCACTTACCTTGTGGTTGAATACATGATTGGTGTCCATGAGACGAGATCTGCGAACACATAGCTCTAGTGGATCAACTTTAAGGCTTGCATTCATGGCCACAATTGTGCCAGGTTCCGACTCCAGTTGAGTTTCAAACTCATTCAATAATTCTGGTGTTATTGCTGAGGAAATACAAATTAATTTTCAGAAAAATAATCAGTATATAAACAATACTGAAAATATAATAGTAAACAAATTGTATCTCAATAAAATTTTGATAGAATACCATTTGGGTAAATTGTATCTAATTGTATCTATGTGTAAACTGTAGAGCGAGAGAAACAAGTAAATTACTTGGGGGATTAAAAAGTGTCACAAGAAACAGCATCAAGGAATAGATGATAAATGGAGATTATATGAAGGGGTGACTATGCTGATAGCACTGTATAGGGTTGAGACTAGGAATTTAAGAGAGGTAGAGAGGAAAAGTTTACATTTGTTTAAGATGAAATGTTTTAGAAGTATGGTGGAGGCTACAAGGTTAGATAGAGTGAGAAACAAGGAGGTGAGGAGGAGAGCAGGGGTGGAAAAGGAGATGGCAGATAGGGCAGATGAAAGAGTATTGGGGTGGTTTGGACACATGGGAAGAATGAGTGAAGAAAGATTAGTAAACAAGTTGTGCAAGGCAGAGGTGGATGGGGTGAACTTGAGAGGACAACCAAGGATGAGATGGATGGATGGGGTGAAAAGGGCTTTGAGCAAGAGGAGAATGTCTGTTCAGCAAAGAAGGAAGAAGGCAGGAGATAGGGGTGAGTGGAGAATGGCTGTGTATAGATGATACTGTGATACAAGCATGGGAGGGGGGGGGCAGCGGGATTGGGAGGGGGGGGCAGCGGGATTGAGAGGGGAATGGGGAGTAGGGAGTGATTATGAGTGAATTATATTTTGATGCAGCCTGAAGGGATTTCTCACTGTCTTCTCTTTTTTCCACACGAGGGGACAAAGAAAGGGGGCAGGGGGGTTGCCAATTGAATGAAGCAGCCTTGCTGTGGATGTACTATGTCATGCTGCATTGCTTCTGACCAAGGGCAATGGGCGGGATATAGGAATGACCTGTTACCCACGAGGAACTAAGATGAGAGGGAGGGATGGGTGGTGGATGGGAGTGGGTACATGTCTTTTGATTTGGCTACCTCTTTCATAAGGGGGAAGGAGACCTTGGTATATAGATAGATAGACCATTTCTGTACCCCATAGAAATACTTAACCAATAGATGTGCTCAAAATGTAGGGATCTTGTGCAACAACACACTTCTTTCACCCCCTAGATCTAGTAAAAACAAGATTTAACAACTATACTTACTTAAAGCCATAATTGAATACTTGAATTATTATCTGAAAAGAAAAGATAAAAAATTATTAAATCTTAATGTATAAAAAGAAACATTAACAAACAATTAACTGATAAATCTGATACTCCAGTTTTCTCTTGCCGATATTCACAGCCCCTAATAAGCTGGCCACAGCTACTGGTGCCTCAAGTCACTCGGTGGAGAGATTTAGCGTTATTGTCAGGGTGAATGCAGTGTAGTGTATGAGGTGCCAGACCCATCTCTTCTGTGTGTGACTGGAGTCTGTTACCATGCCAATTCTGTGTTGGTACTATTCTAAGATTAGAGGCCCAAAAGTATTAGGTGTGCTAATACAATTCTCTTATTGTTTTGTGAGTGAATTTTCTCTAAGGCTGTTATTTGGAGAAGTTTGATGAAGTATAGAATTTGGCAGTCAAGTGTTTCTCCTCATGATCTGATTATGTATTTTTGTATGGATGTATTATGGTATACTGGGAGCAGGTAATAGTAGATGTTATAGTAGAATAGTCCTAGGGTTCTTTTTGTGTTCAGCGGGCTGTGTTTATGTGATATAGTTTGTGTGTATGCGTGTGTGTGTGTTTTTACCCTGATTGTAGTACATAGGTAAGGAGCAATGCTCATTGGGTCCCATGTCCCATTCTCTAATTTTTATCATACCTGACCTCAAATTCATTGTAAGAGGCTGGTAGATAGAGGTAGACATTTAAGGTAGATCGGAGTAGATCGAGGGGGTAGGACTGGTAGGAAACTTTATAGTCTTTTTATTAGGATGTTATGATACAACGGCCGATGGCCGACAGGCGACAAGGATAGCTGAGTCAGACTCGCGCCTTGTATATGAAACAAAATGTGGAGTGTCGCCTGGTGTGTAATATTGTTTTGACTGTTGTAATTGTAAGCGGACAAGCCATTTTTTTTTACGACATAATGCTTATGTTGTAATATCATTTAGAAGAGTATAACAGCCTCTCTAATTGGAGAAAAAGGTGGAGGAGAAAAATCATTGGTGCAGAAAGGAAAAGTCACATCCTTAAGGTGTGGCACTTGTTTGAGAAGTAAAAGACTATTGGATGAATAAAAGAGTGATGTCAGAACGAAGGTGGCTTGACGTAATGTAAAGTTCTGGGTGGGATTCTCAAGGTGTACTGATTGTGACCAAGAAGTATCAGAAAAACTACACCTATTTTATTCACCCCTCAAGATTACCAGGCAAGGGGCCTTAAGAACCACTTTTAGAACAAAGAGAATAGAAACGCTCTGAGAAGAGACGACGGGGGTGATATTCATCTACAGTTCCAGATATGATACACAAAGTAATAAACTAACACCTGAGATTTAGAATCATAAAATGCATGAGAGTAGCACTGATAAAGAACTTCTTTATATGTGAGCTACAACTATTCACCTCTGGATGAGAGCTCATGTATGGACATGATCTATATGTAGTTCTGTGACCTTATGCTCACATATATCCATCTCCTTGCCCACCAAAGTTGGTGTGTTAGCTCATATAACACCAATGCCCTGGGTGGGACTCAAACTGAGAGCACTGAATTAGCAGTTGATAATAACACCACAGCAACTTGGAGCCTTTTTTTTTTTTTTTTAGTTGGTTGTAATCAACTGAGTTGGAGCAATGCTCATGGGGTCCTGTCCCGTTTCCTTCATCTGTCAAACTTTGCCTTGAATTCTTTTATAGTACTGCTTTTGGATCATATTACAAAGGAGGACCATACCAACAGGAGACCTTTTGGTCCATAACTAGTGTATTTCCATGTTATTCCATGAGTCTACACTTCTATGTGGAACCAACACAATCAAGAGGTGATAATAAGCCAACAAGACTGGACCTAATTCTAACAAAAGAACTAGAAATGATAGAATCACTGGATTATATATGCCCTATGATATCTAGTTTTGGAAAAATGTTTGTGGATGTTGCATTCCTGCTTTGGTAATGATATTTTGCCCAGAGTTCCATCTATGGCTTCTTGGCGTTTGGGGTATTTAATTTTGAATTTTTGACAGTTTTTACAGTTCTCCACATTTTGCCATTATCAGCTTTTCCATCCATCTTGATGGCTAGTTTTTCCCCAGTTTTCTGTTTGTTGTTAATTTAATTTGTGAAGTTTTTACTTCATGGTTTTAATCATTCTTTTTGTTCTTCCAGTAGGTTGTGAACCTAATATATATAAATGTCATCTCCTGTGTATAGTTGGGGTTGAACATTTTTCTAAAGCCTCTAGGAACATGTTTTTTCTCTCTTGCATCATGGATGGTGGTTAATATCTTGGTTATGGCTTTATCCAGGGATGGGTATTTGTTTATTTCAAGGTATTCTATCTCTTAATATCTTGTGAATATTTTTGCCAATTTGATTTTTGGTAGTTTATAAATGTTTTCTAGAAAGTGGGTTGTATTTTCTCTTCTAGTTCTATGGTAATCTTTCTTGGGAAGTGATCAAATGATAAATGTTGAATTGTTTTCCATGTTGCTTGAGTTTGTTCAGAATGTGAACACACTGTTGTGTCAGGGATGTTGGTTGATAATTGTGTTGGAGAGTTCGTCATGTAGGGTTGTTGCCAGCACTAATTATGCTTAAGTAGGAGAGTTGTTCCAGTATTTTGTGTCCTCTTTAATCTGCTGTTTATATGTGAAGCTAGATGGTTACAGCTCCAATTCTTTGTGTATTGATTTGTGTTTGCAGTGTTGTACATATTAGGTAGAAACAGTAGTGGCATACTTTGCATTTGATGGATGTGTGTGCATAATCATAGGTTTAGTGCATGTGGGGCAAGTGTAAGAGATTGGGTCCCCACAGAGTGAAGGAAATAAGCTAAATTGAGAGAGTACAAAGGGGAGCAATCAAACTGGTTGTTGTTGTTGTTGTCGTTCCCTAGACTGTCTGTCCGAGCAGTCCTGTCTCCCCAAGGAAGGCCACAGCCGAAACTGGGTTTTCCCACAAATCCTTTATAGAGTGTATGTTGTGTTGTTTGCGTGCATGATTGTGTATAATGCAGTCTTCCATTATGTGTTGTATGGTATGGGGTGAAGTGTTACATCCTGGGCAGCTGTTCACAACACGGTCGTCCAGCCTCTTCTGGTAGCTTAGAAGTGCTGGGTGGTGACCGCATCGCAGTCTGGCCAAGTGGACTCTGTCCTTTCGTGGGAGAGAGGATTCAGAAGGGTGGATATCAGGGGGTCTGGCATGCAGCAGTGTGTTGTCTTTCAGTGTGTTAATGGAGTGGTGAGTGATATGATTATGAATATGTTTCCGGAGGCTGGTATTTGGTGGTTGTGGAGGAAGAGAAGAGAGTATCTGTGCGTAATAAAGGTCTTTGGGTATAGTTTTAATGTTTCTTGGTGTGTGTGGGTGTTCTGCTATGTAGTGTAGCGGGTGTGATGTGTTTGTGGTGGCTGCGGCAAGTGTTTGTGTGCCTCTCATGTCGAGGTGGTCCTTGACTTTGAGGACTTTTGTTTCATGGTGTAAATGGTCTGTAGGTGTTGTATTTGTGCAGCCTGTAATTGTTTTTAGGGCTTTGTTTTGTATGATTTGAAGGGTGTTGTGGTGTGTCTCACTGAGATTAGGAGCCCATGCAGGACTTGCATAATTCATCACTGAGCGTATGCATTGTTTGTATATTGTTATATTAGTTTCTTTGTTTTGTCCAAATGTTGTTCCAGTGATTGACTTAAGTGCGTTAAGTCTAGGTGTGCATTTGTTTTTTATGTTTGTGAGGTGTTGTTTGAAAGACATGGATGTATCGTATGTTACACCAAGAATTTTCGGTGTGTTTGTGGGTGGTGTTAGAGTGTTGTTGATATAGAGATGAGGTATGTATTTGTGTTCTTTTGTCCAGTTGGTGAGAAGTGTTGCTGTAGATTTGGTTGGAGCTATTTTGAGTCTGTGATGAACCATGTGTTGAGTGTGTCAAGGTAAGGCTGAATTATTTCTGCAGCTTTGTCTGTGTTACGATGTGTGCATGTGATTGTTATGTCATCTGCTATATTACTCAAACTGGTTCCCAGCCTGACATATAAACCATATGTGGAGAAACTAAAAAAAATACAGGTCTGCCAACTTTGCACGATCGAAGAGAAAGAGGTGATATGATTAAATTATCCAAGTTATCAAATGGGCTAGGCTACTCTGAGTGACAAGATCTATTGATTGGGGATAGGAGTGATTCAAGGGGCCATGAGCACAAATTAAGAAAGACTAAATATCTATAGAACGTGAAGTAGTTTTTCATGCACATGTATACATACTTGGAATATCTTCAAAGGTGATATAACACAAGCTGAACAATTCACAAATTCAAATCTAGTTATAATAATTGGAAATCAAGGATATAAACCAAGTTAGAACAGAATGTCAACTTGAAGCTAGACATGACAAATTGGAGTGTAGGAGACATGACCCATTGAGTGTCACTCCATTCCTGTATATTACTATTATGTAGGTACACAAACAAACACACACACACATACACAATTTTTGCTCCCCTTCAACCTACAAATAACCATAAGAGTCCCTACTACTGTAGCAAATAGACAAAGGATAATTGGAGCTACCATTCTTTAGGTTCATCTTGGTTTCTAAATAGATTCTCAGTCATAGACTTGCTATTCAAGAAAACAATGTCTTCTGATTATTATATTCTTTGTTTTAATCTGTGCACATGGTGATGGGAGACTGCAAGGTAGGGGTGGCACAGTGTGTGAATGTGGGGGGGGGGGGAAGGGGAGGTGCTCCAGCAGCTAAGCTGGGTAGGAGACTATAACATGGACGAGGCTAAATACGGGAGTCTGAGGGCAACGCCCCCAGTTAAGAGATTAGCAACAGGTTATGACATCATTATGGTATAACATAATAAACATTAGTTATACACTTAACAAGCTTGTAATGTGCACAATGGTTTGTGTATTAACACATCATTACGTAAAATACAGTGCTATGATACCATATACCATTTGTGGATCAATCGAAAGTGTATCTCCTCTGAGAGATATATTTTTAACTGCAAGTTGAAATCTGATAAATCTGTTGTCTAGATATACACTAAAATTGACCAGTGAGTGATTCTAATGAAGTTTTAGGTGACTAATTTCATAATTACATTAACTTCATCAATACGAGTCAAATTCATACACGCAGCATTGGATGCCAGAATTACAATGATTGATACATCACAATACTCACGTTTTAAAACAAAGTCACTGCTATATTACTCATTCTCTTCCACTGAGTAATAATACATACATGTACTAAAGGCTTTTTCCCCCTACATGGGGGTAGCTACAAAGAAAAAGGCATAGAAACCACTCGCACCCATTCCATTTCCTATATATTCCACTCCCCTCCACCCTTCTCCCTCCCTCTTATCTTGGCACATCCTGGATGATAGGTCATCCCTGCATCCTGTCCACTGCCCTGGGTCACAAGCAGTGTCACAAGACACAGCACATCCACAGCAAGGCTGCTTCATAAATTCGACAAACCCCCTCTCCATCCATCCATGCAGAAAAGGAGAAGACGGGGAGAAATCCCTTCAGGGCTGCGTCAAATTTTTTCTCATACATACTTCCTCACCCCCCATCCCCCACCCACTCCCCCTCATGCATCACAGCATCATCTATACACAACCCCTCTCCATTCACCCCTATCTTCTGTCCTCTCCCATCCTTCCTCCACAGATATTCCTCTCTTTTGTAATGCCCCTTTCACCCCATCCATCCATCTCATCCTAGGACACCCCCTCATATTCACTCCTTCCACACTTCTTTTACTAATCTTTCTTCACTCATTCTTTCCATGTGTCCAAACCATCCTATTACTCTTTCATCAACCCTATCTCCCAGCTCCCTTTCCACCCCTGTTCTCCTCCTCACCTCCTCATTTCTCACTCTATCTAGCCTAGTAACCCCTATCATACTTCTCAGACATTTCATCTCAAACACATTCAATAATAAGTAATAATAAGCACAGAAACTATGATTAAGCCAGTTCACAGAATTTGGGGGTTAGTCAGCTACAACTACAAAATAAATATATTCAAGACACCAATACCGGCATCTTCTTATCCACTTGTGCCTCATGACGCCTACGTAGGCATCATCGTATTGAAGAAGTTAATCATACTCAAATAACTTATTTTCATAATTGCACACTAGACTCCTATCCATGATCACATCAAAATCATAGCACAAAATGGCCAATTTAAACATTAACTTGTCTCTTAATCCCTTTGTGAAAAAAAAAGTAACAAGAACCAATGACAGAATCCTACAAGTGGAACTCCTAAAAGACAGACATTGGAGAGACTTATCTCCCTGTCATCCATCTTCAAAACCCGTCAACATCCTGACCTCCACCCAAGGGCCAACATTTGTCTAAACACGGACCCAAGATTGATTACCAAGTTGATTACCTTCAACTTTATTTCTTACATCTTTTTGCACAAGGATAACTCCTCCCCTCCTCATAAGATCCTAAATCAGAAACAGTCCCAGGCTAATATAAGTCCAATGTTTATTCACAGAAAGATCTATGGCAGGGTCTAAGGACCACTGCTAGCCACGGTGGGGCTACAGATTTCCCATTAGATCTCGAGGCAACAATTACCTTTATCATCATGTATCTAGTATGTAATTCTAGCAGCTGTCATTTGGTTTCTATTTATCTTATTTTTTATTTTGCAATTATATACACAGGTATAAAAATAATCTGTATAAAATTGCATGGATGTCACAAAAAGTAAACAATACATGTCCATTGTGGTCCTCTTAAAAAACAAAGACTTTAAATACATTTAAACAAGTAATATCACTAAGAACAGAGCATGTTAAATCATAACAAGCACTTAAAATAAATATTCCTTGACATTACTCCTTATATAAAGAAAAAACTAATATATATAGCTAAGATCAGAACATGTTTCTCATACCAATTTCTTACAAATAATAACCTTTGACAAAACTCATTTTATAAAGAATGAAAAACTAAAGGCTCTTGAAATATTAAACTAGTAATAATATTTATAACAAATATGAAATAATGATACAATAGTAAGAATGATATAGTAATACATCATATTGACAACTTTATATTAGAAGACTTAAAAATTACTAGATATAATTGCTGGAATTACTCAACTTTTTTTTTTTTTACTAAAAGTACACAAGAGAACAATTTTTGTGGTACCACTTTGATAAATAAAAATAACTAAACAGAACCTATCTCGATCTATCCCTTCCACATAGTACTATTGTACTCATAGTACTATAGTACTTTAGTACTCATGGTACTGAAGTACTGTAACTATAGTTACACTCATCCTTTGACCTTTATTCTGACCAGTTCCCAACTATTTAAATTAATTCATCTCAGAGACACATCTAAAATAAAATGCTGTTTAATTAAAAAAAAATCTAACAACTTACACTTCAAAAAGAACTAGTTCCCCAAATTTCTCTTCATGCAATACATGAGACCTACATATCTTTATAACCATATATATAACCATCCAATATGATGTGATGTAATAATTATTACAACTCCAGTCAAACTTAGATTTTCAATTATAAATAAATGTGCACAATCACTAAATTAGTTTTACATGTTAACTTTCCTCCTTCGCCATCAAAGTCAGGTCATACTACTGGTGTATTTGCACACGTCTGCAATCTAGTAAACCAAACATTTGCATTCGGCGAATCAGTGACTAGGAAACTAAATATCACACACTGGTCTTTAATTATGATAATTTTTTTCCACGAAAGTTGTATGCTAGAAGATGCAATATACCAAATTCTAAAATAATTGTACTTCAGTAATCATTGCACTCTGAGTAAATTTTCACACACGAAACTCTGTACCTTCAGCGACTCTAAACCTCGTACAAGAACATTAACGAGAACAGGCCAACAAGGATGAGTTTTGTTTTCACAGGTTGTACAAAAAGATTCTTGGTGAAAATGTGGTTGATAATAAACCTCAATGAATAAAATCAATTAAATCCATAGAAGATAGTACTTCTTAATTGCACTGATAATATGACTAACATTATTTTTCTTAGTACGCAAATTTCACCACATTTATTTTTTATCATGTAAACGTCAGCGTAATCAGCTGTTCTCAGAGCAAGAAGGTAATATACTCATTTCCCGCAACTTTAAACTTTAGTTCATAATTCAATAGGGTACACTTGGGATTTCATGATGCACACAAGGGAGAACTATAATTTTTTTGTCTCGCAAATCCAGGTATTTGACACATATATAATGGCCATTATTGTGAATATATAAATGTAATAACAAGATTGTAATAAACGTGTCCATTTATTTGGACTTCAGAAGATAAATATTTTGAACTAACGAGGAAAATAGTTCCAGTTGAAGATTGAAATGATAACAGATTCCAAGAAAAACGTTTGTCGTGTTCACGAACTGATTGGAATATGCCGAGTGTTAGGGAATAAAAGAGGACAGGCTCGTTTAAAACAAGAATAACTAAGGGGATTGAATAACGACATTTGAAAAAACAAAGAAGAACTAGATGATGATATCAAGACATTGGCGTATTTACCCATCCCCAATGTCGACAAAACGTCAGTTTCGTTCATCCTTCATTTTCTCTCTACAACTGTGTTATTGCATGTTTAATATTGGTTAAGGCTAAGTGATTCCCTTCAATGAATAACCCCCCCTTTCTTTATAAAGGAAATAATCAAGTGACCTTTAGTCTAGCTTTCACTTGGCTATTTCTATAAAATGAGCGCGACAAGAGATCAATGATAAACAGAGTGCAAATGGTAGTATTATCAATGCTAATGCTAATCTTCCCAAAGTAATTTGTCGTAGCAATTTTTTAAGGCCAAGAAAATCATGAAATTGTGGAAAACGTACGTGTGAAAATAACAAGCAAAATATTCAGATGGTTAGATTATATATTTACATTTTGCTGCCAGCGTGGCCTAAGGTATCCTCAAGGCAGCCACAAAACCGTTAACGTTTGAGGCGCTCACGTCAACAATTTCAAGTACGTTGACTGGAAGTTCGGGTAGTGACCATGGTTAGAAGAGCTTCACAAGGCGTAAGCTCATACGATGTTGATGTAAATAAATGTAATGTTGCTTATTTTTATTATTATTTCCCTAAAAATTGAAAATGTAGTTTTTGGCGAAAATGATGAACGTTTACGTTTTTCGTGGCTTTCGGACGCCAGTAATAATAACATGATAACCTCTTGATACGGGGAGGTTATAATTAATAAATAAGTGAATGCATAGATAAAAAAATACATAAAAAAACAAATAAGCAAATGATAAATAAATGAATAAATGAATAGGTAAACGAATAAACGAACAAATAAATAAATTGATTAATTATTTGAGAAGTAAATGAATGAATAGATAAATAATTCCATTAATAAATAGATATATAAATTAATAAATAGATAAATAAGCTAATACATAAATAAACAAACAAATATATAAATAGATAAATAAATTCAATAAAACATAAAGATGTCTAGTTGGGATACATTGATACATAAAGACCAGCTCACAGGCACTTTTCACTATTGGGAATCTGAAATTAGAAACTCTCCCAATTGCGGAGAACTTTTCGATAGAGAGAACAATATGTACTTGAAGCGAGTTCCAAACCAATGCTCTAGAGAAATTGTCGATTGCATTCCTAGATTTTTCTAAGGTGATAAACTAGATTTGTGTAGAAAATCAAAGAAAGTATCTTACGAAATATTTTAAAACATTTTCACCGGAATAGACTATGTTTAAAAGTGTTCTACGAGTCGCCAGAGGATTTTAATCAGCCTAGGATCACGTGCTGGATTCGTGATCGACAGCATTTGTCTCTTCATACGAGAGCTCAGAGTTTGTATATCCCGATCTAAAGGTAATGTTGTGATCTTTGTGTGTGTGTGTGTGTGCGCGTGGTGCGTGCGTGCGTGTGTGCGTGTGTGTGTGTATGTGCATGTGTGTGTGTGTGTGCATGTTTTGTATCTACGCTATTATCACTAGGCGCTTATTCAACGCGCATTGTTATCAAATAGCAAGTCACTTAATTTTATGCTTTTTACTCCCGCGCCTTGTCATCGTGAATATACCTTATATGCTGTATCCCGTTGCCATGGTAACGTTCTTTAAACTTTTTATTCTGTCTAAAATTATCCCAAATGATTCTATTCGATTGTCTCCCTGTACAGAGGTGTTCCCTTTACTCATTCTAATCTGCTCCCAGGACGTTTTTTTTTTTTTTCAGTTCGGGAGTAGACGTTGTGTATAAAAAGCATTATAGAGGCTACTTTCGTGATTTTGTCCTAACTAGGACCAAATGTTTTCATGCAACTGCGATGGAGTGTATATATATATATATATATATATATATATATATATATATATATATATATATATATATACATATATGTGTGTGTGTGTGTGTGTGTGTGTGTATTCACCTCGGATCTGCTGCAGTCTCTGTCGAGACAGCCAGACACCACCCTACGGCAGTGAGCTCAGAGCTCATTATTAGCCGATCTCTGGGTAGGTCTGAGACCACTCACACACCACACACCGGGACAGCAAGGTCACAACTCCTTGACTAACGTCCCGTACCTACTCGCTGCTAGGTGAACAGGGGCTACACGTGAAAGGAGACAAACCCAACTTATCTCCGCCCGACCGGGGAATCGAACCCCGGTTCTCTGGCTTGTGAGGCCTGTGCTTTACCAATCCGCCACCGAGCCGTGTGTGTGTGTGTGTGTGTGTGTGTGTGTGTGTGTGTGTGTGTGTGTGTGTGTGCGTGTGTGTGTATGTGTGTTGTTACATATATGAGTATCGTATATATGTAATGTATGAATATAATTATTATTTTGATTAAATGACGTCAGTAATCTAATGGACGTGAATTGAGCCTTATGTTCTGGACGTCATGCGTAGGGAGATATTATCCAAACGTTTTTGGTTGACGTCTTAATGTTCTATTGAATCATGTTTAGCTCTGTAAGATGCATTTTTTTCTACTATTCTATAAACATGTCAAGCCAAATTATTATTATGTTTTTCTGTTAATGTAACGTAAATTGTGTATTAGTTCAAGGTATTGTGTAATACGTTTTCGTCGTATTTGCACGAGCAACTTCGCCAGCGCACGTGCAAATACGTTTAGTCCTCAGCTGTGTTAATGTCTTTTCCTCCCCCTGATTATATATTTTAACTCAGCTATTAATTAGGATATTATGTGTGAAGTCTATGGCAGTGACGCGGGAAGCCTCGACAGTGAATCACTTGGTAAATATTTTTCTTTCACCCCCGTTAAAATTGTGTTTAAGAACTTGGAATCATGTTTAGAATTTGTTTGTAAATCCTTAATTCAATTATATGTCCTTTGTTATAATTATCTTGTTATTCCTGTTGACATTACTGAGTAATGCAATAAATAAACTTTCCATTTGTTTATTTTTTCAGTTTTCATGATGACGCAAAATTGAATGGCGACCTTTTACAATCTTATTCTGTGGGCAGATATTCCAAAGACATGGGGTCTAAGGAGTCATTCATATCTTTGAATATCATTTGTTACAAGTCAAAAGTACTCGTAAAGATTTGTAACAATATACATAATATATATATATATATATATATATATAATATATATATATATATTATATATATATATATATATATCATTGTGCTGCAGTACTTTTGGAGTCTACTGGACGTTGGATCTGTGTTTTTTCTTTTTTATTTAATTGTATTTGTTCAATGATCTATCTATTATAAAATTATCTAATCATTAATTTACTTTCCTATTTACGTATTTATATACATATGTTTATTATTTAATATAGTAATCTATCTATTCATTCATTTTTTACGCCTGAAAAATGGTCGGAAATGCCGGGCACTCCTATTTCTCCTTCAAAAACGACTCGCGTCGGGTCGTCTCGGGTCATCCAACTTTTCCGCCCGCATCGTTCCTGCGGCGCAATTACGTACCATTTGGTGACGTCAATGCAGATGAAATATATGCAAGATTTCGCTCTGCGTTCGTTGTGTACATTTCTAATCGAATAATCTATTATCTCGGGTCATCCAAGTATAACGTCTCATTTGATGAGATCTATGCTATGATTTGTGTTCATTGTTTAGGATTAAAATTTGAAATGCTTTGTGGGGACAGTCGTTACTTCACATAAATAAATAGAGCAGATTTTGACTCTTCAGATGAAATATTTTAGAACATTAATTGTTGTTGACAATAAGGCATTCTTTCGCCTAGAAACGAATTAGTAAAATGTGAAAGAATTTATTTTAGAATGAAGAATTTATTTTGAAATGAATGCTTACGTATCATACACCGTTTTCTTTACAAGAAGATCGCTTGGTACCGATAATCAAACTACCGAGGAAGACGAATAAGTCTGTCAGCAGTAGAAATAAAAGGAAAAAGTACTCAAGCTATAACATGGATTGAATATCAATAACATTAATAATAATAATGACAAAATACTCGGACAGCGCAAATCTCCGCCAAGCAAGGCAGTGGTGTTTGCCGACACACACACAAAAAAAAAAAAAAAATGAAACAGTCTTAGGGGTTGTAACTCACCTATGTTGGCGTACTTTTTTCATAAGAAAAGAAAACAGAAAAATGAGATGAAAAGAATAGGAAAAATAAAAACAACTCAGATGTGGAGTGTCTCGGATCATCACTGACCTTTTTACCCACATTCGTCTGTCACTATCGACGCAAATCCCACTCTTCTGTTTCCTTATAACGAGCTCACTGCCAATAACCTCCTTCCGTACACAATTATCGTCTCATTTTCCTACAGACACTTCTTCCTCTCCTTCAAAAACCAGACTCACTAAAACGGGTGGTCTGATGAATGTTTCTTATCCTTATCCTAGTGATCTTCAATTTGATCGTTGATCTATTCTCTTCTCCTTGAACTTCTTGGCCCTTGGGAAGTCCAGCAGACCTCTCCCTCTTTCCTCGAGAATTTCCGGACTGGGCTTTCCAGGCGTGGCTTATCTTGGGTGTCCGGAGAGTAGTCGAAGACCACACACGCATGCAAAACCAGATCTTTTTCTCCTGCTGGTAGAGGACAACTTCTGGAACGCGCATACTGTGTGGGTATGTCGGAGTGCAGACAAAACACCCCTAGGACAAAAACCCCATGACAACAACCCCCGCTAAGTTAGGTTAGTTTAGGTTAGGTTAGGATAGATTAGGGTAGGTTAGTTTAGGTTAGGTTAGGATAGATTAGATTAGGCTAGGCTAGGTTAGGTTAAATTACGGTAGGTTAGGTTAGGGGTGTTTTGTCTTACACTTGTGCTTGTCATACATGTATACGGTCGTATACTTGAATATATATACAAACGATGCGTATATAGAGGCAATGCCAAGCTCTTCTGACGTCGCGAGGAAATTAGGTTCTCTATATCCAGCAACAGGAGGCGAGGACATGTAGGCTACCCTACACAGGATGGAGAAAAATCTGCTCAAAAATATAAATAGATAAGTAAATGTAATATGATATAACAAAATAAAATAAAGTAAAATAGAATGAGATTAGATAGAATAAAGTAAGATTAATATATGAAATTATATGGCGTTAATAACAACGAAAAAAAAAGAACGAGGAGAATACTAACAGCCTTTGAGGACTTCCTGGTAATTGATGTGTTTTGATCACGTAATCACGAGTGTCACGCAGTCGCCAGGGGTGCTGAAAATCGGCTCACTATAGGGACTCGTGTGTGTGTGTGTACACACACACACACACACACACACACACACACACACACACACACACACACACACACACACACACACACACACACACACACACACACACACACACACACACACACACACATATATATATGTGTGTGTGTGTGTGTGTGTGTGTGTGTGTGTATGTGTGTGTGGGCGTGCGTGTTTGTGTATATGTATATATATATATGTATATTATATATTATATATATATATATATATACGTATATACACGTACTTATATATACTGTATATGATTAAAATATGAAAAGATAGTAAGAAGATAAGCTAAAATAAAACAAATTAGAATAATACGAAATCAAAAATACATAATATGAAGTATAAACAATGAGATATGACATAAAATTAGATATGAAATATAAAAGTACAAAATCAAGATAAAGAATATTGAATAGAGAATATAAAACATTAAAATATATATAAAATGGGAAATATATAAAATAAAAATATAAGACATTAAAAAAATAGATACAGAATGGGAAACATAAAATCAGACTAGTTATCCTACCCCTATACAACTTTCCTCCCTGGATCTCCACAAGGCGTGTCTTACATAAACACCACCGCACGGGCTCAAAGCCTGTGGGAGTGATACTTCATTCCCAAATTTCGAAGAAAAAAAAAATGGCTCCCCCCACCCTCTTCTGTAGCATCCCTGCCCACATCCTGCCGAGCCATCTTTCCCAAACCTCCTTCTCGGGGCATGCAAAGGTCCGGGTGATCCCTATTTGGTGTGTGTGTGTGTGTGTGTGTGTGTACATGTGCGTGTGTGTGTATTTACCTAGTTATTTACCTAGATGTATTTTACGGGAAGAGAGCTATGCTCGTAGTGACCCGCTTTTGTACCTTTCAGCATCCAGTTTGATCATAAATTCTTGTATAGAGTGTGTGTGTGTGTGGGTATGTGTGTGTGTATGTGTGTGTGTGTGTGTGTGTGTGTATTCACTTGGTCTTTGGATTACGTGTTGGATTCGTGATCGACAGCTATTTCCCTCCTGGAAGAGAGCTCAGTGTGTGTGTGTGTGTGTGTGTGTGCGTGTGCACGGCACAGGAAACTATATACAGAAATGCGAGAATGTGTAGACACCGTCATCAGTGTAAACATACATACCATGAGGCTTCTCACTACCACTTTAAACAAAACAAAACACCGTGAAAACCCCTTACTGTCAATATAAACGGAATGGTCCACCTTGAGGTCTCCTTCGTGATTATGTCCAATTTGCATCGGAGTGTAAACTCATGGAACAAATGGAAAACCTGTTGGAACTTAATTCCAACTTGTTGCAATATGTTTCTCTTTGAGGTTTTAGTTTAGACTCGAATGTCAATACAACACCACGACAACACGTCATCTATCTTCAACATCACGCAACAGTATCAATAATCACGGATAATATCATATTGACGAATCGTTTTATCAATCCAGCTGTGATCTCTGGCGTACTGTCAATATCAACTCCACGCAATTGATATTAATTGATAAATTGATGTCTGTATCTTCATCAGTGACATCCATAAATCAGATGTACTGTCAAAACCAACCTAAAGTTGTTGTTGTTATCAACTCTAGTTTGATACTGTCAATACTTTTCAATGAGCATAATAAGACATTTTCTCTCTTCCACCCCTCTATAGCTTCATTACATGGGACAATGGATATTACTGAGGCTATTTGGATATTGTCTATATTCGATCATAGCCATGTATGGACATCTTTTACCCAACCAACACACATTCCTCCATATCGTATATATTCTGCTCCAATATCCTCACCAATTCAAGCTCCAACACAACGAGACGTAATGGAAGCAAATTTGTTGAGAGACGATTTCAAACAAACGAGACAAAATACTGTTTCTTCATGTGCGTTGTTAATATATGGATTGGTCTGCTATCCAACGTCATCGATTGTTCTACTGTTGAGGTATTCAAAAACGCCTTGACGTTTACTTAACAACAAATACTCGATTATAATTATTTGTTCCTGTGTACACACACACACACCACACACACACGCACACACACACACAAAACACACACACACAAAACACACACACACACACACACACACACACACACACACACACACACACACATACACACCCACACACACACACACACATACACACACACACACACAAGCACACACACACACACACACACACACACACACACACACACACACACACACACACACACACACACACACACACACACACACACACACACACACACACACATCTATATATATATATATATATATATATATATATATATATGTATGTATGTATGCGGAAAAACCACCAAGGAAAAAGAAAAACTGATGACCAAGCGCTTTCGTCTATTCAGACATCCTCAGGGTACATGTACCCTGAAGATGTCTGAATAGACGAAAACGCTTAGTCATCAGGTTTTCTTTTTCCTTGGTGGTTTTTCCGCAGATTTAGATTCACGTGTTTATGTGATTTCTCCTGCCTAGTGTATATATATATATATATATATATATATATATATATATATATATCTATATATATATATGTATACACAAATATATATATATATATATATATATTGGCATTAGATTAGGTTAGGCACCGAACAGTCATATAAGGACCAATAGGTCTGTTGCTGTTCGTTTGTCCATGTAATTCCATCTAACTCCCTATAGTACGACGCCACTCTCCCACTCGTCCTCCAAGCACGTTTATAACTCAGCTCTCCAAACTCGAAAGTATAATCTCCCTCGTAGATAAACCTTACTTCTTATCTCTTTATCCACCCCATCCACCTCATTCTTGGTCGTCCTCTCAAGTT
>NC_134781.1:77041556-77049056 GCF_046742065.1 Oratosquilla oratoria | reverse complement strand
CAGTTGACTCCCCCCAACTCCCACTCCCCCCTCCCCCCGAAGTTCTCCCTCTGGTCTTAGGTAGACCACAAACTGTTCAAACGCACATGTTCAAAGTGAGCTCAACTACTTCGGAAATCATAAGAATCCATGTTAACTGTGTTCCATCAATCTCCACGCGAGACTATCGACTAAGAGAGTAAAGATGGTAAAGTGGATAAAGTAAATTCGTTAGTGTGTTATGGCGTCTTTCGTCTATACCACGTTTATTCTTATCTTAGTTCTTATTTATTATTTGAGACTTTTTATCTTTCTTAACCGTTCATTTGCATTTTCTTTTTCTAAAGTGTTGACATTTTTCTTCTTCAGTGATTTTCTGTCAAGTGTAAGTGAATACACTATACATCTGGGAAATGCTTAAGTTTTATGTTCTGTCAAGCAAATCACTGAAAAGAAAAATCCTCACAAATATCTTATTTATATATTTATTTATCTATTTATTTTCTTTTTTCTTTCTTTCCCGTTTGCCTCTGTAATGTCGTGTTTGATCTAATGTTTTAGGATAATAGATTAATTAGATGATTGTTCTAGTTGTTTGTCTAGTCAGTATAGTTTCTAGAAACATCATTCTAAAGAAGAAATTAATTAATAAGACCAGAGCTGTTATTTTTCTGGACTGTGAATTCCGAAATAGAACTAATTGGCGAACATTATTCTATTTTCATTGGTTGCTGGGTTGTGACGTCACTACTCTTGGATCTCTTCTTTTCAGCACAATTATTTTAAGAAAATGGTTTGATTTGTAATTTCGTATCACAAAAAGGATAAAATAGAATATAAAACATAATTTTCAAACATCTTACAATGGCAATAAGGCGAAATAAGGAGGAAATTGAATTTATCTGACGGGTGGAACAGCCGAGATATCAATGACGTCATGTCGGTGTTATGAGTCCCGTGAGACAGAGCGGATTTAAGGGCAGTAAACTTGAGAATGAACCTCAATTTCCGCCTTTATTTCAAGGCTTCACCTTCTGCCGTTCCCTTCCTCTCCTGAGGCGATCAATTGGAGTAAATTTTTCTTTTTTTATACAAACGAAACAAATTATTTCATCATCACAACTGTGCTCATTTTCGGATTCGTATTTATCAGATTTTGTTAGATTAATTTTTTTTTGTCATTTCCTTTTTATAAGAAATTATAATTAGAAAATAAAAATCCTAAACAGAACAATAACGTCAAGGTAAAAACAATAATCTCGCAAATAGTTTGATTCTCGAATGAACAAGTGGTTGTAAGTTGCACAAACTAGAAATGTCTCCAAATGAGGTATTTATTAAAGATCATTCCTTGGGCTGTATCTAACTACCCGCAGCCCCACCGTAGCCGGCAACGGTCTCCGTGTCCTTTCTTTCTTCTCTCTCCCTCTAGGAAGAAATACTTCGGACTACCGTCTGTGTTGCTGGATAGGAGGAGGAGGAAGAGGAGGAGGAGGAGGAGGAGGGAAAGGAAGAGGAGTAAAAGGAGGAGGGGAAAGGAAGAGGAGAAGGAGGAGGAGGAAGATGAAAAGGAAGAGGAGGAAGAGAAGAAGGAGAAGGAAGAGGAGAAGAAGGAGGAGCAAAAAGATGAGGGAAAGAAAGAGATGGAGCGGAAGGAAGAGAAGTTGGAGGAGGAGGGGGAAGGAAGAGAAGGAGAAGGAGCAAAAAGAGGATGGAAAGGAAGAGGAGGAGGAGGGGAAGGAAGAGGAGTAGGAGGAGGAGGGGAAAGGAAGAGGAGGAGAAGGAGGAGGAATAGGAAGAGGAGGAGGAAGAGGAAGAGGAGAAGGAGAAGGAAGAGGAGAAGAAGGAGGAGCAAAGAGAGGAGGAGAAAGAGGAGGAGGAGAAGGAGGAGGGGAAGGAAGAGGAGTAGGAGAAGGGGAAAGAAGAAGAAGAGAAATGGGAGGAAGAGGAGTAGGAGGAGAAGAAGGAAGAGGAGGGAAAGGAGGAAGAAGAAAACTAGGCGAAGGAAGAGGAGGAAAAGGAGGAAGAGGAGGAGGAGGAAGAAGAAAAGGAGGTAAAGGAGAAGGAGGATGAAGGGAAGGAAGAGGGGGAGAAATAGGAGGAAGAGGAAAAGGAGGCGGAGGAAAAGGAGGAGAAGTAGGAGGAGTAGAGAGGGAGGAGGAAGAGGAGGAGGAAGAGGAGGAGGAAGAGGAGGAAGAGGAGGAAGGGGAGGAAGAGGAGGAAGAGAAAGAGGAGGAGGAGAAGAGGGAGGAGGAAGAGGAGGAAGAGGAGGAGGAGAAAGAGGAGGAGGAGGAAAAGGAGGTGGAGGAAGAGGAGGAGGAGGAAGAGGAGGATCTAGTAAGGAGCAGCCATTTGTCAACCTTCCTTATTTGAAATTCAAATTCAAAGTAGCCAGAAATTGACATAGAGATATCCTAGGCACTCTTCGGAGACGGAATGCCAACCCGTTGGGGCTGCACCTCCAGGTAAAGACGAGGACGTTGATGGTCATCGGACATTGGTCGTTCATCGGGTGCAGGCGTCGGTCGAAACAAAGCTTAGACGCAAGGTCATCATATTAAGACAACAGGTCAACGAATGGAATAGACTTAGTAACTATACAGTAAGCGCTGAAACTGTCGGTTGTATTAAGAAAAGGTTAGACAACTTTATGGATGGGGATGACAGGTGGTCGTGGACATGGAACTGCCTAGTGTAGGCCTTATGGTCTCTTGCAGTCTCCTTCATTGTTATGTTCTTCTGTTCACAGCGTAGAACAGCCTTAACGGCTCAGCCAGATATCTCGGGCGATGCCTCAGGCAAAATGGGTTGTAAAGTTTCGCTGGCCTTGCCGTGTGTGTGTGTGTGTGTGTATGTGTGTGTGTGTGTGTGTGTGTGTGTGTGTATGTGTGTGTGTGTGTGTGTGTGTATGTGTGTGTGTGTGTGTGTGTGTGTGTGTGTGTGTGTGTGTGTGTGTGTGTGTGTGTGTGTGTGTGTGTGTGTGTGTGTGTGTGTGTGTGTGCGTATGTGTGTGTGTGTATTCACTTGGTCTTTGGATCACGTGTTGGACTCGTGATCGACAGCTATTTCCCTCCTGGAAGAGAGCTCAGAGCTCGTAGGTCCGATCTATGGGTAATGGTATGTGTGTGTGTGTGTGTGTGTGTGTGTGTGTGTGTGTGTGTGTGTGTGTGTGTGTGTGTGTGTGTGTGTGTGTGTGTGTGTGTGTGTGTGTGTGTGTGTGTGTGTGTGTGTGTGTGTGTGTGTGTGTGTGTGTGTGTGTGTGTGTGTGTGTGTGTGTGTGTGTGTGTGTGTGTGTGTATGTGTGTGTATGTGTGTGTATTTACCTAGATTACCTAATTGTATTTACCTAGTTGTATCTTACTGGAAGAAGAGCTACGGTCATGGTGTCTCGCCTTTATTTCTTGCAGTGTCTAGTTTGCTCTTAACTTCGTGTATGGTTTTTGCACACACTATTGTTTCGCCCAGTTTGTTCCAAGTGTGTGTGTGTGTGTGTGTGTGTGTGTGTGTGGCGTGTGCATGTGTGTGTGAGTGTGTGTGTGTGTGTGTGTGTGTGTGGTGTGTGTGTGTGTGTGTGTGTGTGTGTGTGTGTGTGTGTGTGTGTGTGTGTGTGTGTGTGTGTGTGTGTGTGTGTGTGTGTGTGTGTGTGTGTGTGTGTGTGTGTGTTCGTGTGTACGTGTCTCTACTCAACCTGTGTGTGTTTGTGTACGTGTGTACATGCGTGTGTGTGTGTGTGTGTGTGTGTGTGTGTGTGTGTGTGTGTGTGTGTGTGTGTGTGTGTGTGTGTGTGTGTGTGTGTGTGTGTTTGTGTGTGTGTGTGTGTGTAATTTTAGTATAGGCTTCAGGCTATACCCATGGAGTCCAGTCTCTATACCTACACTTCTCAAAACGTACCTTGAATTCCTTCATGTTCAATCAATTAATCATTTGGGGGCATACGCCAGGGAGCGCTTTACTTCAGTCACACTACGACGCCAGTGCCCACGGTCTCCCTGAGCAAGCTCCCATGCAGTCACCTTCCAATTCCAAAGAGCTCTCGACGTATGATCAATTTTTTCTCTATTCCTTTCTTTGCTTTGATCCCGAAAAAAACAAAATCGCAAAACCTCGACATTTTATAGACGATGTGACGCCATGTCGCTCGAGTGTAACCGAAATTCTTTCACACCAGTCGCAATAATCATCTCACTTTTTGTCTTGCCAGTCCTGGTAGTAAAATGTCTTTCGACTATCGTTTATTTCCACTCGTAACTATGCACCGCGATAATGAAAAGAAATGAATCAAGGAGATTTGATCAACACGGCTATCGAGTGTCTGATGTTATCGTATACAGTAAGTGCTCACTACTAAAGACGACGAAAACAATTTTTAAATATTATGGGTCTTACATCCTTTCTTCCTCAAGGAAGATGATAATTATGAGGTGAGTCGGAGACTTTGTAAAACCCACAAGATAATTAATAATAAGTGAATGTACAAAGAAAATTGAAAATGGCTTGTTAAAAACGAGCATGGTAGCGCATACGACAGTCAATTCAAGAACTCTCTCTCTCTCTCTCTCTCTCTCTCTCTCTCTCTCTCTCTCTCTCTCTCTCTCATTTAACTCTTGACACATCAGAATAACGCAACCAAAACTCACATTATTGAGTATTTATCATAGTACTTGATATAGTAGTTCACGTATGATAAAATTATAGTTTTGTAAAATAGATTCTAGCTCTGTATTCTTAGAAAAATATGTCGCAAAAGAACATACTTAAGAGCTATAATGCCGTCAATCGATATTACAAATACGAAGACCACAAGAACGTACTAATACCCGCCGTTTTTAAGATTCGAAATTCTCAATTATTTAGATGTTGGAAGCTTTCGAATTTTAAAAAATCACCAACAAAGAAAGCTAGCTGTATAGTTAATGTTAAAAAATTATATATACTGTATATGTGTGTGTGTGTGTGTGTGTGTGTGTGTGTGTGTGTGTGTGTGTGTGTGTGTGTGTGTGTGTGTGTGTGTGTGTGTGTGTGTGTGTGTGTGTGTGTATTTACCTAGCTGAATTTACCTAGTTGTATCTTACGGAAAGGGGAGCTATGCTCGTAGTGTCCCGTCTTTGTATCTCTCCATATCTAGTTAGCTCTTAAATTCTTGTATTGTTTTTGCACACACTGTTGTTTCGTCCAATTTGTTCCATAAATTCACCACTCTGTGAGGAAAGCTGTTCTTTTTCAGGTTTCTTTTATAACTGTCCTTTTTGAGCTTCCTTCCATGTCCTCTTGTGTTTCTCTTATCCCAATTTAGTAAGTCTTCTCTATCAAGGACTTCCATGCCTTTCATAATTCTGTAAATGGTCAATAAGTCACCCCTTTCTCTTCTTTGTTCCAGTGTCGGCAACTCCAATTTTAACAATCTTTCCTCATATGAGAGTTTTGTTTGTTCTGGGACCATCTTGGTAGCTACTCTCTGGATTCTCTCAATCTTCTTTATATATATATATATATATATATATATATATATATATTTTTTTTTTTTTTTTGTACTGGGTGGCCATAGTGTCGCTGCGTACTCCAATCTAGGCCTTATCAATGTGACTAATATTTTATTTACCATTTCTTCATCCAGGTAAGTAAAAGCCACTTTTATTGATCTTAGCAAGTTATAAGTTTCGTCAAAATTTTTATTTATACATTATCAGGGGACATATCTTTTGTGATGATCACTCCCACGTCTTTTTCAAATCCCGATTTTTTTGCTTCTTTTTCACCAATTTTATATTGTCCTTATATCCTTTTTTTTTTTTTTTTTACTTTTACCAAATTCCATTATGCTACATTTCTTAATGTTGAATTCCACTTCCCACTTCTGACTTAATTCCCAAACCCTGTTCAGATCTCTCTGTAGAGTGTGTGTGTGTGTGTGTGTGTGTGTGTGTGTGTGTGTGTGTGTGTGTGTGTGTGTGTGTGTGTGTGTGTGTGTGTGTGTGTGTGTGTGTGTGCGCGCGCGCGCATGTGTATGTGTGTGTGGATCACTCTTTTGCAAAACAAATTGATAACAACCAATTGATCGAAATACAAAAACTGTTACATATATTCTAATCCGATATTTCAAATACTTCCGTCAACTTTGCAGTGAGGACCACCGACCCCGGCTATCCAAATACTAAGGGCAAAGGTAGCCGTCTCCGCTTCCACCTGCTTTAGCAAAGCATCTCATGTCGGGGACACTTCATGGTAATCCTGTCGTTGACCTCTTCAATACGGAAACGTGCGCTTGACAGGGTGTCACCGTGTTGAGTAGGTAAAGATCCTGCCAAGAATGCAGTTCTATGGACTTAAAAAAAAAAAAAAAAAAAAAAAAAAAAAAAAAAAAAAAAAAGGCAATGATGGACGGAGTGGAGGGAGATGGAGGTGAGGTGATGGGAGGGGAGGTGAGGTGAGGTGAGGTGAGGGGAGGGGAGGGGAGAGGAGGGGAGGGGGGAGGAAGGTAGAGTTGTCAGGCAGACAAGCAGGTAGGATCCTCTATCTTCGAACCGGGTTGCGGACTCGACATCACATACTAAACCTTAACTCTTTCTGAAATTCGGTCGAAAATTCACAATTTACGGAATTTCGCTACAAGGGCCGCTATGGACATGTGGCCACAGCGCATGAGGGCGGGCCAGTCGTTAGCAGCGGCCCAGGGCCACGTCCTCCCCGTGGGCGGCGGGGGAGGAACAGGGGGAGTGATCCGTGGAACCCCGGTACTCATCGTGTCTTCTCCACAGTCGGAACAAAAGAAAGAGATGAATACCCGAGTCTATATATTTCGACTGCTAATTGCAATCTTCTTTGGTGGTACAAAGTGGGAGGAGGAGGATATCTTTATATAACAACCTCTTATAAAAGAAAAGGAACTACGAAAGGAGTAAATACCACTACCCTCATTCTTTGGTGACCTGATGTTGATGTGAGGTCGGGTCAGGGGGGAGGGGAAGGGTACATGTTCTCAAATTGTTTTATAATGAACAAACCTGAGATGATGTCTGGGGTCCATTGACCCTTTGAAATATTCATAAGTGGATGATACTCTAATAAAGTGGATTCCACCATCTTCCTTCTGAACCCACAACCAGATTTATAAATCATTTAAGATTTGTCCCAGTCCATCCAGTGATTTGAATTATTCACATGTTGGAACATGGCTGAACTCTCTTGACCATACTTAATTGACCTTTTATGCTCATTCAACCTTATCCTTAGTTCTCTCCCCGTCTGACAAATGTATGCTAGGTTACAATCTTTACACGGGAGTAAAACCCAGGGATGTGATCTTTTTTCAACCTCTGATGAACACTAACAACACTTTTATTAATAGTATTCGGGTAATTATGAATTAGATTTACTTTATCTTTGAGAAGAAATTTGGACAAGTGGCTAATGGACTCTAAAAAAGGGAATAACAAGGTAATTTGTAACGTATTTGGCTTTGTGGAAGGGGAATTGAAAAAGCTAGTTCTAGCTTGGCTGTGGGCTTTATTCAGGAACCACTGG
>NC_134781.1:77014056-77024056 GCF_046742065.1 Oratosquilla oratoria | reverse complement strand
TGCAACAGCAACACATTTTTTTTTTGTATAATTATGAAAGGGTCAGGTTTTTGCTTCACAATAGTACTTTTGTGACGAGAGAATAGTCATCAAACTACCCCTAACTATTGATCTAACTATCACTGATAAATAAATGGAGACAGGGCATCCAAAATAGTAATTTATCCTAACAGTAATAACACGATCCTAAAGTCACTATGTAGTCTAAATCAAGTCATATATTTTTTCACTAATTATGCTTAGTTATTGTAAAGATTTTTTTTTTTGTTACATAGTCACTATTTGTTTTAGGTAAAAAAATGTAGACCAGTGATTTCTGTTATATACCTATACCTTTGGCTGTGTTTAATAATTTTTACTGTTACCCCTATATATAAAACAATGCGTATAACCCACATGAAATCATAGAAAAATGATCTATCTCTCTATCTACATAACAAGAACTTTTTCCCCCTTATTAGGGAGGTAGCCATGTCAAAAACACACACACATGCACACACACACACACACACACACACACACACACAAACACACACACATACTTATACACACAAGCACACACAAATACACACATTAACATTAACACTAACACCAACACTAACACACACAAACATACACACTCACACACACATGTACACACACACACACACACACACACACACACACACACACACACACACACACACACACACACACACACACACACACACACACACCTCAAAAGACTAGAACAGAACATGCCATCTTTGACAAACAGACGGTCACATGAGAGAGGATATATTTGGAGAAAGAAAAATAAAAAGTATGGGAATGGAGAGGGTCGTTATTCATCAAGGCACTCCTAAGTCTACAACAAAGACTCCAAAATATGGAGGACACGAGACATCTGTAACCTCGTGACTAATAGAAAATAAATAAAAACATTCTATGTTTCGTTCGTCTAAACTTGGCGGAAGCTTTCTACACTAGTGCTGTCATGTAACACTTGAGTACAAATTTGTATGATTTCCTAATTTTGTCATTGAGTTAATGCGTGTTTCTTGAACGACAACTATTTTCAGGTCTGGTGAATTGTCGACAATTTAGAATGGACAGGCTAACAATCAGGTACAACAGAAACAAGAAGAGATCCTTTCAGAGACGACAGCATAACTTCAAGACATACATTGACAGATCCTTAAGAATATGTAGAGAAACTTCATGTAAATCTCACGTATAAAGATGGACAACATATGTTTGACATCAGGTGTCACAATACATATTTTGTACATCAATACCCAGACGAGTTGACAAAGAAGAAAGGATTTCCCTTCGTTGTTTTAGAATATACGCAAAGATCTAAAGATGAACAAGAGAAAGGGATTTATGAACTGAGAACTTAAAAAGAATTCAGGAAATATTTTTGAAGAAAATAGCTGTGACAACGTTCTAGGTCAGCATGAGTTATGGAAAACACATATCGTTTCTAGAAATATATAACTCAGGAATTAGGACACTCGCGCCAAAGACAAGTAGAGCCCTTATACCAAAATTTGTCACATTTGTCAACTGATAATCTTCTTTGTTTGTTTAGGTGTTTTTTTCCAACCTATTTCGTTACAGACGAAAACGTTCCTTAATATCCTCTCGCTCGGCCATCGTCAACCATGTAGGCTATGGTAATAGCCATACACACATAAACAAACAAAGACATATAGGGGTTCCCACAACTTCCAACTACACTGATGTAGGTAATTAGGAAACATAAGGAAGGACCAAACAATGAGGAACTGCCACCACGAAACGCTTACTTATGACAGCCACCTTGGCCTTATGTACCTAGATTGCTGATCAGTCAGCGGTTGCCAGTTCATTTTATGTGAACAAGCGAAAGAAAATAGTCAAAGTTGATCAAAATAAACAACTTAATCTGTCAGGAGACCAAATGTCAGCCCCTCGGGGTTGCACCTGCTGATGGAGGTTAGGATGTAGATGGGTTTTGAATATGTGAGCCAAGGAGATGCTCCTCTCTGACGTCCCTCCTTATGTAAATTATGAACACTTGAACGTGGCCCATGTTTGACCAAAATTGAATAAATGCATATTTCTATTTTCAAGAAGCCATGTACGGTATAATTTGTACATCAACTTGTACACTGGACCATATTAATTATAATTGTATAATATATTATGGCTACCTCCCTTATAAGGGGAAAAAAGCCTTTGGTATATATATATGTATATGTATAACGTGCTATGTTGTATATCATAACTTGGTCAATTAATTAAATTTCACTAAACCAACACGACAGATATGCAACAGCAACACATTTTTTTTTTTTTTTTGTATAATTATGAAAGGGTCAGGTTTTTGCTTCACAATAGTACTTATGTGACGAGAGAATAGTCATCAAACTATCCCTAACTATTAATCTAACTATCACTGATAAATAAATGGAGATAGGGCATCCAAAATAGTAATTTATCCTAACAGTAATAACATGATCCTAAAGTCACTATGTAGTCTAAATCAAGTCATATATTTTTTCACTAATTATGCTTAGTTACTGTAAAGATTTTTTTGTTGTTATATATTCACTATTTGTTTTAGGTAAAAAAATGTAGACCAGCGATTTCTGTTATATACCTATACCTTTGGCTGTGTTTAATCATTTTTTCTGTTACCCCTATACATAAAATAATGCGTAGAACCCACATGAAATCATAGAAAAATGATCTAACTCTCTATCTATATAACAAGAACTTTTTCCCCCTTATTAGGGAGGTAGCCAAGTCAAAAACACGTACCTACTTCCACCCACTCCACTCCCCTCCACCACCCTTTCCTCCCTTTCCTCTTAGCTCCTCGTGGATGAAAATATAAAACAAGAAATACTCGCACCTTTTGTATCAACATTGTGTACAAAAGAAACTTTGATCAAAGGAAAAAAAACAAAATTTACTCGTAGTATATGGCCAGCCAGTTACAACTTATTACGGAATTGAGATTCAGGTGTATTATATATATATATATATATATATATATATATATATATATATATATATATATATATATATATATATATATATATATATATATATATATATATTTAATCCCTACCGTGGAATTTCTCAACCCAAAATGTAAAATCACTACTGATTGAAAAATATTAATGTTATGAAAGTGCTACAAACAATGCTTTAAGAGTATCTAGATTGTTTGCTATTGTGTTGAACCTAGTCATCTAGAAGGGGGATCTAATCAATCATGACTACTCCCTTTCAATGAGAAGAAACTTTTTTTTTTTTTTTTTTATTGATGCTGACCATGGTCAACGATTTTCTTTTTCATCTTTTTTTCTTTTTAGTTTTTAACTTGATTTGGTTTCTAAGTGGATGACTTTCAGAATAGCTTAAGTTTAAAACCAATCTAGGTTAGGAGGTCTAACCTAGATTCTATGACATAATTTTCTGCTCGGGATAATGCAAAGCTTGATAATCCTTTCAGCAATGGCGACTAGAATTGTTTTCAAACTATCTTACTGAAATAAGATAACCCTACCTACTTAACCTTCAAAGGTTAAAATCTTATCACGGTTAAAGTGAGAGTTAATGACTTTTCAGGTTATTTCCTTAACGCCCAGAATAATCCTATAAAGATGGATTCAAAAGATAACGCATTTGCAAAAGATATTAATCTTTATTAGTGGCCATTTGTTACGATGTCTCAAATTTATGAGCCACCAAGAATCCTCAACCTGACGTAGAGCTTCGGACATCGCTGTGACTGAATGAAGATGAAGTTAATCTGAACACAATCTCATAAGAACATAAGAGACCATATGACCTACACTTGGTAGTTCCATGTCCATTACCACCCATTATCTCTATCCATAAAGTTTTCTAATGTTTTCTTAAAACAACCAATCGTTTGAGCGCTCAGAACATGGTTACTAAGTCTATTTTATTCAATAACCACTCAGATTTATCCCATTGATACGTTGGCTAACGCCTTAAAGTTTTATTTTGATTTGCGTTAGACGATTTTATTCAGTTAAATAGTAGAACTAAATCTTTTTGTTCCAAAAGTGATAGAAGGATAGATATATATATATAGAAAGATTAATAAATATATAAATTAATAAATTCATTAATAGATAGTTATCTAGATAATCAAATAGATAAATAGATAAATAAATGAATGAATAAATAAATATATGAATAGATACATGGATAGATAAGTGAATAAATGAATTAGTAAATAGATAGATAAATAAACAATTAGATAAGTAAATAGATATACGAATAAATAGATAAAACTATAAATAGATAAACAAATTAATAATAAATAGATCTATCTATATACCAATGGATTTTTTCCCCTTACAAGGGGGGTTGCTAAGTCAGAGGGCATGCACCTACTCCCACCTATTTCACTCCTATCCTATTCACTCCCAACCCCCCCCTTTCCTATATCTCATCTTAGCTCCTCATGGATGACGGGTCATCCCTGTATCCCGTCCACTGCCCTGGGTTAAAAGTAATGCAACATGACACATAGAGAAATAAGTAAATATATAAATAAATAAATAATTGAATAAACAAATATATAAATAAGTAATTAGATGAATAAGTAAACAGATTATTATATAAATTAGTAAAAATAGATGGACAGGTAGAGATAAGAAAAGAGAGAGAGAGAGAGAGAAAGAGAAAGGGAGAGAGAGAGAGAGAGAAAGAGAGAGGGAGAGAGAGAGAGAGAGAGAGAGAGAGAGAGAGAGAGAGAGAGAGAGAGAGAGAGAGAGAGAGAGAGAGAGAGAGAGAGAGAGAGAGAGAGAGAGAGTGACCTTCTGGAAAGAACATGATGTAATGAGTGGTGTTCCATGTGGGGCACATTTTTCCTGTGGCCTTTCCTAGTACTCGTCTCTACGTCACCTGCAATACTGTTTGCTCCTAATATGTAAATTTCTCCGCCATCTTGGAGGTTATATGTTTGAAACGTTAGATACGTTACATCTGTTCTATCTGCTTGATCTCACCATCATCTTTGCGTTTTAATTTTTCCGCCTTCCGAAGAAGGTTCGATATCCTGTCGGAAAATAGAGATATACAGTAAAAGAGATCTAATTGCATTCGTGCTTTAAGATTCAACATAACTTGTCTCAGGGAAAACCATATACATATACATATGTACATATACATATACATATACATATACATATGCATATACATATACATACACATATATATATATATACATATATATATATGTATATATATATATAAATATATATATACATATATGTATATATATATATATATATATATATATATATGACGACATATTGACAGGTTGTGAGAGAGGCAGAGGGGAAAACACACAAATAGAACGACACTTTATTCTTTAATTAACTAGTTTCGCACTATGGTGCTTCTTCAGAACTGAAGAAGCACCATAGTGCGAAACTAGTTAAAGAATAAACTCTCGTTCTATTTGTGTGTGTTCCCCTTTGCCTCACACACACACACACACACACACACACACACACACACACACACACACACACACACACACACACACACACACACACTTTCAACGAACGGACGGCTTGAAGAACGTTCTGAAGAAAAGTGCAGATTGTGGATCCCAACGCAAAGAGAAGTGCCTTTTTGTATTTACAGGGTGGGGGAAATTGCTCGTGGGGTAGTGGGAAAGTAAGGAAAGAGGAGAAGGGGAGGGATTGCTGGGGAAATGGAAGGAAATGAGGAAGTAGAGGACTTGGCCCAAACAGACCGCCGAAAAGTAAACAAGCGACCGCAAGACCAGCTGAAAGACGACGAAATGTCTAATAAGAATGTAAAGATTAAAAGTATAGATAGGAGCAATACAGTAGAAAGTGATGAGAATATTTTCAAGGGATTTAAAGAGGGTGGGGGGACACAAACCCCCCCCGACTGACAAGACTAGAGGAGAAGGTTGATAAGGTGATCGAGGACTTGGAGAGTAGGTTAGGTCATATGAACACCATTTTACAAAGGGTTGAAAGATTGGAAGAACTAGAAAAGGCGAATAAAAACTTAACTGATGAAATAGAAGACCTAAAAAGACAGTTAAGAGAAGTAAAGGTGGAGAATGAGGAATTGAAGAAGAATAGTAAAGAAAACAGAGAGACAATAGCTAAAGAAACTAAGAATTGGAAAAAAACCCAAGAAGGAAATAAGGTTTCATTCACTGACATAGTCAAACAGCAATTGAAAGAACATACTGAAGACTCAGTTATTAAAGTGATGAGACAAAAGGAGAATATAGTAAGAGATTTAGCAGACAAGAAGAAATGTATAATTATATTAGGAATGGAAGAGAAACACAACACAGATAGAACCACAAGAATCAAAGAGGAAAATGAAAAAGTATGCCAATTACTAGAATCAGTTCAGGAAGATGAACCAGAAATTATGAAACAAATCGAAGAGAAATTTAGACTCGGAAAGTATAGCACAGACAAGACCAGACCAATTAAGATTAAATTCAAGTCACAAACAACGGCAGAGAATATCTTATCCAAAACAGGGAAACTAGCAACAAGTGAACAATATAAAAAGATATGGATAAAAAGAGAAATGAATAAAGAGGAAAGAGAGGAAGAAAAGCAGAAAAGACTGGAAGCTAAGGCAAAAAACGAGAACAGAACGGAGTCAGAGAAAGAGAGATTCTATTGGAGAGTAGTGAACATGAAACTAAGGAAGTTCGACATACAAAAGAAAAACATAAGGGAAACAGAGAACACAATGGAAGTGGCAGAAAACTAAGAGTGTCTTACACAAATATAGATGGATTAATAACATGATTGAATGAGCTGAATGATTATTTGAAGGAAAAAGAACCGGACATAATGGGAATTGTAGAAACAAAATTAAAAGGCCCACTACCACCCAACAGTGTAGGACATGATGCATACAATTATTGGATTAGAAACAGAGAGAAAAAGCAAGGGGGTGGAGTTATGTTCCTGACTAAGAAGGATATAAACGTGAAAGGTGTCATATATGGAAAGAATACAGTAGAGATGATTATGATAGAAGTGGAAGACAGAGATAAGAAGAGCAGAAAATTTGTGATAAATTATGTGCCTCCAAAAACAGCCTCATGGGAGGAGAGTGAACATAAAAGTATGTTAGAGGACACAAAGATAACATCAAATAAAGTAATGGAAGATGGAGGAAGAATAGTTATGATGGGCGACTTTAATTGCAAAGAAATCTGCTGGGAAGAAATGACAGTAAAGGGTGGAGACGACTCATGGGGAAACACTCTACTTGGGATGATTATTGACCACACAATGACACAATGGATACAGGAGAACACTAGGTATAGAAATGAAGAAGAACCATCGAGACTAGACTTATTAATTACATCTGAACCTAGAATAGTGGACAAGATTGAATATAAAACACCAATAGGTAAAAGTGACCACATATTGATTGAACTGGAACTTAATGAAGAAAAATATATCAAAAGAAATGAACAATATAGAAAAGGAAGAATGATGTATGAAAAAACAAACTTTGATAAAATAAGAGAATTCTTCCAACAAGAAAACTGGGAAGAAATATACAAAGAAGAAACATCAGTGGAAAAGAAATGGAATATTTTGACAACAATTTACAAAAAAGGAGTGGAAAAGTATGTCCCAAGACAAAAACAAGAAAAAGAATATGTAAAATGCTGGTACAACAAAAGTTGTAGGGAGTTAAAAGACAAAAGAGACAAAGCCTGGACCAGATGGAAAAAAGACAGAAGACCTGAAAAATGGAAAATATATACCGGTTATAGAAATGAATATGTACAAACGTGCAGAGAGGAAAAGAGAAAATATGAAAAAGACGTCATAGAAAAATGTAAAGATCAGCCAAAACTATTCTACAGATTTGTAAACAATAAAATGAAAAACAAACAGGACTTGGAGAAATTAAGACAAGGAGGAGTTGAATACACTGAGGAAATGGAAATGGCGGAAATTATGAACAAACATTTTAAATCAGTGTTCATAAGGGAGAACATACAACCTGAAGAGATTGAATGGAAAGAGAAAGTCCCCCCTATAGAAAAAATAGAAGTATCAAAGAATGAAATATTGATACACTTGAGTAATCTTGATGTCAGAAAATCGCATGGACCAGATGAAATAGCAAACTGGATTCTGAAAGAATGCAGGAATGAACTGGCAGACAAAATACATAGCATAATAAGCAGTTCCTTGAAAGAAGGAAAAGTTCCAGATGATTGGAAAAAAACAAATATAGTACCTATATATAAAGGAGGAAATAAAGAAGAACCTACCAACTATAGACCAGTCTCTCTAACAAGTACAATAGCAAAAATTTGTGAAAGAATTATCAAAAATAGATGGGTAAAATACTTGGAAAAAAACAACGTACTAAATCCAAGGCAATTTGGATTCAGACAAGGACGATCATGCGTCACCAATTTAATATGTTTCTATTCAAGGCTAATAGATATAATACAAGAAAGAGATGGATGGGCTGATTGTGCATTTCTAGACCTAAAAAAAGCTTTTGACAAAGTACCACATAAGAAGTTGCTTAAGAAATTAGAATCTGAAGGAGGAATACAAGGTAAATTGCTAAATTGGATGGAAGACTTTTTGCAAGAAAGAAAAATGAGAGTAGTGATAAGAGATCACCACTCAAAATGGAATGAAGTAATAAGCGGTGTTCCGCAGGGAACAGTTCTGGCCCCAATAATGTTTGCTATATATATTAATGATATGGATGAAGGAATTGAAAGCTATATGAGCTTCTTTGCAGATGATGCAAAACTGCTGAAAAGAGTGAAATCTGAAGAGGATTGTGAATCACTACAGAGAGATCTAAATAAAGTACAGGAATGGAGTAGGAAGTGGGAGATGGAGTTCAATACAAAAAAGTGTAGTATAATGGAATTTGGAAAAAGCAAAAACAGAATAACAGGATCATATAATTTGGGAGAAGAAGGAATAAAAAAAGTAGAAAATGAGAAGGACCTGGGAGTCATTGTTATGAATAATATGTCACCTGAGAAACATATAAATAAGATTTTTGGAGAAACTTATAATTTAATAAGAACAATCAAAGTGGCATTTACATACTTGGATGAAGAAATGGTGAGGAAAATCCTAATCACCCTGATAAGACCAAGATTGGAATATGCAGCAACGATATGGTCACCAAGTACAAAAAAATGTATAAAAAAACTTGAAAGAATACAAAGAGCAATTACAAAATTGGCACCAACACTCTCAAAACTATCATATGAAGAGAGACTAGCAAAACTTGAACTACAGACACTAGAGCAAAGAAGAGAGGAGATTTGATAGCTATTTACAGAATCATGAAAGGCATAGAAATTACTGATGGAGAGAATATGATAAAATGGGATGACAGAAATACAAGAGGACACGGAAAGAAAATAAAAAAAGACAGCTATAGAAGAGATTTGAAAAAGAATAGCTTTCCTCACAGAGTAATAGACAGTTGGAACAAGTTAGATGAGAAAGTGGTGTGTGCAAAAACAATACATGAATTTAAAAATAGTTTAGATAAAATGAGATATGAAGACGGGACCCCACGAGCATAGCTCCCCTTCCCGTAAAATACAACTAGGTAAATACAACTAGGTAAATACACACACACACACATATATATATATATATATATATATATATATATATATATATGTATATAATATATATATATATATACATATATGTGTATATATATATATATATATATATATATATATACATATAGATATACACATACATATATGTATTCTTATGGATGTATGCATATGCGTTCATACATACGCACGCTTACAACCATACAAGGCCATGGGTGCTGCAGTATTGAAAAGGACACCCGTCGCTCCCAACACCAATGTTTGGTAACAAAGGTCCAGGAGAAAATAAGGTCACAGACCCGCCAGTGAGAGGTTGAAGCGGGGTGGGCGTTGGGTGATGGG
>NC_134781.1:76999056-77001556 GCF_046742065.1 Oratosquilla oratoria | reverse complement strand
TGAAACTTTCCATCACATTCCTCAACTCTCAATCGATTCGCTACTCCTCCCCTCATTGTTTTCGCTTGCACGCTTATGTGCCTTTCCTTTTACGCGTGAACTTTTATTCAAAGGTATGCAATTGGAATTCTTCATGAATTCGTGTATGTACAGGTATATATATAGGTATATATATATATATGTATGTATATATATATATATATATATATATATATATATATATATAAGTACGTATTTATATGTCAATGTTGTTATGGAAATGTGGCTATAGAAACATTAAAAGTATAGGAGAGGAGACAACGTGAACTGTGACGACATTACGTCATAACAGAGGAAGCTCAGTGATGACTCACGGGCAAAACAGTCTTATCTAGGTTGAGATACATAAATCACAGAAAATTATATGTGTAAAGAGGAAACAGGACTTTTAATGGTACTTTCGTAACCGGAAGGAAGGAAGGAGGAGGAGGAGGTAGAAGAAAGTAAGGTGGAAATGAAAGAGGAAAAGAGTCCTACTTTTCGATCAGGCTACTGGAAATGACCTGATGCAACCCGTCTGCTTAGAAGGGGGAGAAAGTGTACAAGCTATCTCCCGGTAAACGAGAACGAGTTGAACGCTCTGAGACAAAAGACGATCCAGGAGAAAGAGATTCTGAATCTACGTAAAAGGATTAGAATTAGAATAAAGGATTAGGATTAAGGAATGAGACGTAGAAGGAATGCCAAGATTGTCGTTTTTGTAGTATTAGTTTTGTGATTGATTCAAAGGGAGTGTTGACATACTGGGAATTTAAGAAAAGTATAAAATAGTTGGCAGCTTTGGAGTTTGGAGTAATTAGGAGGGGCTGGGAGGAGGGGGAGGAGTTGTAGGGGACCGTTAGGGGTAATTTGGGAGAGAGAATGAAGAGGGGCATAATCAGGTTGCAAGAAGAAACTGGAAACAAAATGGGACAAGATTTGAGTTCCCAACAAGTATTTTAATTCACATGAAATTTGACGACGCTAATACTAATTTACACTTTCTAAGATATTTCTTCCCTAATGTTGCTGGACAAGTTGTTTTTTTTAATTTCTAAAATCGGTGAATTATGTAATTTATTATCATATCGTGACTACTTACTAGGATGATTTTTTCAATTTCAGGAGAACCCCAGGAATTCCAAAAAATAAATTTCAAACATTAGTTATCTTATCTATAAAACTTCTTCACAATTGTACAGACCTTATCCCGTGTCAACAAACATAAACTAAGAAGGCTTTGGAAAAAAAACAATAATTATTGTAGAAATGGTTGAAGAATGCAAAGTATTCTTAGTTCACATTATCGGATTTGTAAGATAACACAAACATGCACCATTCTTTGGGTCCTTCGGGATGTCACTAAATCCTCTTAAAGTTTTCCTAAAATGGAACTTACTTGTCAATGTCCAGTGCACAAAGGCCCCCTTAACCCCTCGATTAAGGCCAGATGATCCTATGCAGTTAAGGTCACGGGCCTTGACCTTAGGAAGGATTTGATGGACCGTGACCTTCATCAGGAAAAAGGTCACACTCTCAGCGACTTAAAATCGCCTGTCCTTAGTAGAAGGGAAGGTTGATCAAGGCCCGCCACTAATTTGAGGTCGTTTCACCTTACTGTCCTTTTTACACAACAAAGGAGAATATTATCAGACTTCTTTGTAGATGGTGGTGGAGATGGTGGTGATGGTGGTGATGTGGAAGATGACGACGACGACGACGATGATGATGATGATGATGATGATGATGATGATGATGATGATGATGATGATGATGATGATGATGATGATGATGATGATGATGATGATGATGATGATTGATGATGATGATGATGATGATGATGATGATGATGATGATGATGATGATGATGATGATGATGATGATGATGATGATGATGATGATGATGATGATGATGATGATGATGATGATGATGATGATGATGATGATGATGATGATGATGATGATGGAAGGAAGGAAGGATGGGAGAAGGAATAAAGATGAGGAGGAAGATTAGGAATTGATAGAGGACAGACAAGGAAGGAGTTGGAGTAAAAGAAAGACAAGGCGGATGGAGGAGGGGAGGGAGGAGGGAGGAAGGAAGGATGGAGGAGGGAGGAGGGAGGAGGAGGAGGAGGAGGGCGAGGAAGAAGAAAAAGCAGGAGTTGCTCTGGAAGACCATCCTACTCGCGGGTCAGTGTGTGTCTCCCTCTCGCAATGGAAGGAGGTATAATCCACAGTTCGCACTGCCCAGGCCGTCCACTACAGATGGCGTTGTTGCTGATATTGCTGACCATCTTTGGGTAAGTGGACTTCTCTTCCTCCTCCTCCTCCTCCTCCTCCTCCTCCTCCCTCTCCTCCTCCCTCTCCTCTCGCCCTATCTGTCTCAACAATACACAGAAACTCGTCAACCCAGAATACAATTGGATACTGAAAGTTTTGGTTTGACATTAGTGGGTACGTTGCTTTCTTTCTATAATTGGAT
>NC_134781.1:76986556-76989056 GCF_046742065.1 Oratosquilla oratoria | reverse complement strand
AAACAAAAAAGGTTTTCGAAAAAGACCATCTTGATGATAAAAATGAAACGACTCAATTGGAATAACAGATGGAATTTATAAACTCATTTAGAAAATTGTACCGAGTTTCCCAGTCTTAGTTAAATCTTATTTGTCTACAGAACAGCAATTCATAAGCCTACTGGATTCTTTCTATCTTTAACCGTGAACCCAGAATCCATGTGGATGTCAAGTATGGGCTACAAATTCGATCAAAAGCGAAAGATATGTTACTTTGAAGAAGATTATGTAGTGAAAGTTGTATAGACTGACAAAGACATTCGAAAGTAAACACAAATAAAAAAACTTGTAAGAAATAGAAGTAACATTACTTGTAGTGGGTAAACTGAAGAACTTTTTTTCTTGAAAAGAAATTAGACGAGTAGAAAGGGGATGTGACAAGCACTTTTTTTAAACGTCACTTCAATATGAAAATATGAATAGATAACAACACCTGCGTGTTTTTATCACCAGATGTCAGAGAAAAAGAAGAAACATTTATTGACAAAATCAATAAAAAGTCCTAGATAGTGATCCACAGGATACAAAAGTAGACTTGCCGAAACAGATAAAAACAGAAATAAGAAATGACTAAATGATGAGACATCAAGAAGAGGTAACCTACGACGCTAACTACTGTATAGTCTCATAACTTAAGAACACATGAATGGAGTGGACTGCAAGGGACCATAAGGCCTATACTAGGCAGTTCCATGTCCATGACCACCTATTACCCCATTCATAAGGTTATCTATTCTTGTCTCAAAATATCCAATAGTTTCAGCGCTCACTACAAGGTTACTAAGTCTATTCCCTTCGTTGACCACTCTATTGGAAAGACGACCGTTATCTATAACGGCTTGTGGCTCGTAACCCTACAGTTTCCTTTAAACATCATGACAGCAAACGCTGCTTCCCACTGGATCGATTACCTTCAACTGTTGCGAGTTCATTTAAGAAGAAACTACTTAATTTACAATCTCCTTTTTTTCCAAAAGTCAAAATACTTTTGCATAACATATAAAGGAACTGAACGGCGAATTAAGAGAAAATAAAACAACACTGTAAAAGATTCTAGAATACTGTAAAAAAAAAAATCCTTTATTTATTCGAATTCACAATAATCAACGAGAAATTGCCCAGTATGAAGCGAATTGGAAGAATGTCCTTGCGTTCTCACTCTTCGCCTATTCGAAGTCGCTCCAAAACTCACCGAACTCGCTGAAGTTCTTCGTTGACTCCCTTAAGGCGTTATCATACTGGGCTATTTCACCTTCAGCAGATTTGAAGACAACAATTCTCGGGAAGGAATCTAATATGCCAGAGAAAAATAATTTTCCTCCAGCATATGAAATGACAGTCTGTGTATTTTTGTTGAGAAAACAAAATAGTACGCCATAGTGATTTTGCAGCCGGAAAAGTTTGGGAAGTGGTCGATACCGCCGATTAATCGGAAATTGGAGGAGAAATGGACCAATTCCATTAGAGCTGAAGTTGTGAGCCACACGATTTTATTCATCTGAAGCAAATTCAGATTGGAATACTAAGACCTGGGCTGCATTTGCTATCTATATATATATATTTTTTGTTTATCGATTCATTCATTCAATTATACCTTATCAAAATATCTATTTATATACTTATTTATTCGTTTATTTACTCGTTTATTAGTTTATCTATGTGGTATGTGCATATCTATTCATATATATATATATATATATATATATATATGTATATACATATATATATATACATGTACTATACATATATATACATATATGTATATATATATATATATATATTTACCTATTTCTCTATTTATTTATATAGCCATTTATTTGTTTGTTTATGTATTAATTAACTTTTGATCTGTCTATTTATCTTAATCTATCTATTAATTATATTTTTCTATTTTTAGATATTTGTATGATTAGTCATTTATTCAGTGTATATATCTATCTTCTTGATTCCTCACTCATTATTTTCTACAAAATAGAAAAGTTATGGAATCTCATTTTTTCATAATTTTCTTTCCAATGGGGGGGAGGGTATCACGGAGTTTGTTTACACATAATGCGCACGAGTTGACGTCAGGGAATGGTGCGGACGAGCTCCAGAGTTTTGTTTTTGAATGTCTTGTATAGTACAATGGAAGCGTCATTGCTTGTGGTAAACAGTCACATATCCAATGGTTAGCGTTTCAGTGGCAGAGCTAGTTTAACCCTTATACGTATGTAAATATATATATATATATATATTTATATATATGCATATATATATGCATATATATATGTATATATATATATATATATATATATATATATGCATATATATATATATATATATATATATATATATATATATTTTTTTTTTTTTTTTTTTTTTTTTTTTTTTTTTTTTTGGTAATCTTTGCAATCTCTTTCTATGAGAAATGACCGAGGAAGAAGTACATAAAAAACAGAATTAGCAATTTTCCAGATGA
>NC_134781.1:76979056-76981556 GCF_046742065.1 Oratosquilla oratoria | reverse complement strand
CAAGTCAGGCGAGAAATCATACGTGTATACGTAAGAGAAAATTCACACAAAAAAAATCGAAGCGGTATGTTGTCTGAATTTTACACATGAACGACGTTACGAAATTTAAAGCTGGTTTATTGTTGTCTATAAATAATAATCACCCGAATTACAAAGACAAGACTGCAAGAATTAGCATATCCACATTCCAGTCGGTAGAGATGATAATTGACCATTGTTTATGCACATTCCATGCTGACTTGAAATGTAACGTTGTAAGAAAATAAGCACATTGGAGGTCATGATACGTAATATACAGGTTCTCCATATTTATAATCTCTATAATTCTGATATATCCTACATTCAAAAACGAAAAGTAATGAATTCTAGAAAATGCCAGACACACACACACGTAATAGTCTAGTATATTTTGGAGAAAAAAAATTCTCCAAATATAGGAAATTTTGGGTTTTAGAGGCTGTGAATGGAGGGGATTTTTTTACTTGGCGTTGCAAAATACCAAAATTGTTATCCCGTTGGAAAGCCACAACTGTTTACATTTAGATCGTTTATTTTTGTAAACAAAATATTTCAACGGTAAATGAGTCACTGTTGGCGTATAAATGAAGAAGGTATTTTGTGTTGTATGTACCTGTTTTCATAGACAGTGACTTGAAGAATTGTACCTCATCTAACTTAAAGCTATATAAATCCTTAACTATAAAGATATTTTGAGCTGCATGACTTCCAAAAATTGCCGTCATGAAGTCCTCCATTACCGCGTTTGTTGTAGTGTTGTTTATTTATTTAAATTAAATTATTTGTCCATATTATCCATGTTGTAGAGATGACTTCTTTTAAGTGAATGTTTTTGTTTCTTCTCTAAATATTTTAGTGTTCCTATCCCTAACACGAATATAGCTGGACTTTTTGCACACCCCGTAGATGGCGCCTTGTATTCAAGAGCTATGATAGACCATCAGTTATCGTGCTTGGATTACCCCCTACATTCGAGGTCTAGCTAAGTCTTGTTTACAATGAACCTAGACGACTCTTCTAAGAAGTCGTCAAATATTCTTTTCCAATGTCTGTACTTTGTCAGTCCTTTGCTTCATCAAAGGTTATCGCGAATATGGTTAGAATAATTTAGGGAATTTAGGTCATTCGGGTCATACCTAAGGGCCAGAAGCGGTGAGATTTACAGTTCTTTGGGGAAATTTTTCCCTCCTTTAAGGATATCGTTATGAGTTTCAGGGAATTTTAGGTTTAAATTGTTGGAATATTTATTATCCTTTAAATTATAATTCTACAAGTTCAAAAATATGTATAATCATCAGGGCATCATATTTTAATAGTTTTCACAAAGAAAATGTTTAATCCACTGAGTTTGTAGACATTTGAGGTAAAAGCCACTAATCAGGATTATTTATTTGTAATGGAAGGCTCATAAACGCTGTCTCCTTGACTTTTTTCTAATTATTTTTTATTCTTATTCTTTTCTCCATTTCTGCAAAACCGGAATTCTACTTTTCTGTCTCCCGTTCTTTATGACTTATGTAATGGTAATTGACAAATATTTTATTCCTATATTCTTTTTCACCCCTTTTATTTATTTATCTATTTGTTTATTCATTTATTTATCTTACAATAGATGGAGTACGTAATCCTACTTCCCTGCTGGAAATGATTCTAAACAAAAAAAAAACAAAAAATAAATCAATAACAAAAACACTAATGACTACAACGCATTCTAAAATTTTTGTTACCGCTTTTCTACTGATAATTTTCTATGATAAAGTTATTGACTCCGTTTTCTTTTACAGGCCGATCTCGACAAGGGCCCAAGATGAATACAATCAAGATCTACAAAAGTCGATTGCAGTTGGTAGTATGCCAAGACGTAAGTTTACTCATAATTTTCTTTATTCTATACTTGAAACAAAGAGCAGATAAGGGTAAAAAAAAAGTCTCAATATACTGTAATTCAAAATTTGAGAGGTCACAATTACCTAAACTAGTTTTTAAGTTTTCTTTCTTATCTACACAAAGCAGCTGAAGAATAGGAACACTCCAAAGTAACGCAGTTCAAAGGAGAATGGGTTATGATTGGCTAGATGAGTCTTGTCAAAGCTCAGAAAATATTTCGGAATTGGAATTTCATTTTACCCTCTCGGAGTCGTCTCAAAACTCCTTCGGTTGGCCAAACAAACGTCCAGGGATTCATCACCACACAACAATAAGAATTTACAGGCAGGAAGGCGCAAATGCCATATATAATACTTTTTGGAAACACCATTATAAGTAAGATAATTTGGCAGTAAGGAAAAATAGTGAATATGGGATTTTCTAGTATTCTTTCTCAATGAATCTGGCTTTCTGTCTGTCTATCCTCACTCTATGTATCTACATTTCTCTCTTTCTATCTCTCTCTATCTCTCATTCTCTTCTATTCTCATTCTCTCTCTCTATCTATCTCTCTCTCTCTCTCACTCTCTCTCATTCTCTCTCTCCCTCTATATCT
>NC_134781.1:76971556-76974056 GCF_046742065.1 Oratosquilla oratoria | reverse complement strand
AATGATTTACCACTAATTCAATCAATCACAACCACAAGGATAAAATTGTTAGGCTCAATATTTTAACCACTCCATTTTATCAATCACGTATGTTTAACAGCATTCCTCCTAATTATGTTTCCATTTTCGCCTTATTTCTCAATCTTCCTCACGTTAACTAAATCCTACTTCCCTTTAGGCCATCATAAGTGCCTCGCAGTCCCATAACATCTCCCAGTTTTTCTTTATTTTTTCAATTTCATTTTTAGATTTTTTTCTTCTTCCACCGTCCCCACGTTGCACAACAAACCCTTGACTTATGTGGTTCTGTGTCCTTTGCAGTCGTGCGCACGTGTGATCAAAGGACTTCGCAAGAAGTGGCCACTTTCCAAAGTCGCAAATATCCGCTTGCGAGTGTAGCAAATGCAGCGTGTCCCTTCAGGGTGATAAAGAGAAGTGAAGAATATTGTGGTCTCAAGTAAGTAGAGCAGTTTCTTGTCTTCCCGGGGTTTGTACGGGGGTGAGGGGCATGACAATGGAATACACCTGCAATGAATCTTTTAGGACTTTAGGCAGTATCCTAAAGCCCTTCTTCAGTGCTAGTTTATGTACAGGAAATACTTTATGATGTTTATCACGTACATATAGACACACATACACACACGCCCGCACACACACACGTACACTACCACAGCATGTGATCTTGACATCACCACGATTTCAGTTTACAAAACTCCATTCACAACCAGTCACCCCCAAGATTACTTCAAATGAGAACTTTACTGCCAAGATGTCGACATGGGATAAGTTAAAAGATACTTCATCGCATTTACAGAGTGGAAGCCGTGGACTTGAATCTTCCTGACAGCTTCGGGAACTGCGTGCAGGCCTTCTACCGAGTGGAAGGCATTAAGGGCAACACTATCAAACCACAATGTGGCTCCCTGACGGGGAAGACCTGTGAGTAGAAGTCTATCTCGGGGCAGAAGTTGTTCTCAGCTGAATAGAATCGGCTGGTATGGACCAAAACGAGAATTCAAAAACCCCCAGTTGAATTGAATTGAATTGAATATTTTTATTGTTAATTTACATCAAAAGGATGTAGACATTATACTGTTCTTCACCCTTAACCACATTTTGTTTTATACAGTATGTTGTTGCTCAAAGAGAAAAAAAAGAAAAAAAAAACTGCTCTCAAGATTCTAGTCAAATGTTGTGAATTTGAAAAGCACCAAAACGACTTCGCCTACAATATTCTAGACTGCCCTAAGTCTACAATTCAACAATATGTCTAATATTCATATAGGTTTAAATTCTCTTCCTTCGTCATTCAGCTTCTCAATGTATGACGCAAAGGTAATTTGACACTTGGAGATTCCAAAAATAGAATATTGTAACTTAAGTCGTTTCTTCTCAAACGAACTCACTTGAGCCGCGTATATATGACGGGCGTTGCCTAATGTACGATGCATCACACAACTCGCGTTATAAAACATAAAGTCACTGCTGTATTGTTCGTTCTCTTTCATTCTGAATAATAATAAACACAAAACGTGATCAATCCAGTTCACAGAATTAAGGGATAGCACAGCTACAACTACAAAGTAAATATAATCAAGACGCTTACGCCTGCATCCTGGTATATCCACTTGCATTTCATGAAGCCTATGTAAGCGCCATTGTATCGAGGAGGTTAACCCATTCAACTCCGATGACAAGATGTCTTGTCATTTGGTCAAAACAAACAAACAAACATAAAACACCAAACTTTTTGATCAAACACCAGAAAAAACTCACCCCAATCCCCGCTTCGATCGCAGCTAACCCAGGACTGGCGTCATATATTTCTGGTGTTTGATCAAACATTTTGGTGTTTTATGATTTTTTGTTTTATTTGACCAAATGACAAGACATCTTGTCATCGGAGTTGAATGGGTTTAAACCTTTTGAAAGAGACATTAGCGCCAGAAGGACACAGAGCTGAGGGAGAAAGTACCCCGAAGCACTTTGATCAGGGTAACAGAAAACGTAATTTATTTCATACTACTTGGCGCCAGACGATTTTATTTCAGATGGTTGGCACTGGTTCTCTCTGTAAAGAGGATGGAACTGTAGATTTTTTTCACCTGATATGGAATATACGACAGGAGACGATGAATGTTGATCAGAGAATGCCTTGACCGAGTTTTTCCTCCCTTTGACATTGGTTATTTTTTCTAATTGACGCCAGTTGATTTTATTCGGCTGAGGGAAACAATATGTAGAGGGAAAAGATTAAGTTTTTATGTCGTTGATTTTTTTTTTTTTCATCACTACCCGAACATATCTAACGATGCCCCTTTCTCTTTTCCTCGTTTTCGTTTTCTTTCTTGTTCTCTTCCTCTCGTTCTTGCTTCCTTTGTCTCTTTCCTTCCCTCATTATCTTTCTCCTTTCCTCTCTCTCTCGCTCTCTCTCTCTCTCTCTCTCTCTCTCTCTCTCTCTCTCTCTCTCTCTCTCTCTCTCTCTCTCTCTCTCTCTCTC
>NC_134781.1:76951556-76964056 GCF_046742065.1 Oratosquilla oratoria | reverse complement strand
GTCAAAATGTTAGGACTGGCTGGAAGGCAAACTCCGATCAAGAGAACAGTAGTATTTATTTAGAAATTGAGTTGGGCGCCAATGGTGAAATGGCTCACTATAAGTGCGACAAAATGGGGGAGGGGGGAGACGGCTAGAGAGGTGACGACTGTGCTTCAAGTTGTGTCCCAGGGCGGTCTGCTTGCGGGGGAGGGGAAGGAGGAGAGTGCGACGGAGGCAGCGAGCTAGTCTTGCAGCATGATGATCCTAGGCGATCTGCGCTGAATCACCAAAATGGAAGGTATGGGGCTGGTACTGTACGTGCGTTCCTCAAAGAACCGTTGTCTGTCCCGACGCAGCCGGATGAGGCACAGAAGTTATCGCTGGGGCCGGCGATGGTCTGTTCTTAGGCTGGTGAACTGCACGTGCGTTTCTTCAAAGAAGCTTTGTGCGATTCACACGGCTGGCTGCGTCTAATACGGTCTGGCCCCCTTGGAGTCTCGGGGTTGAAAGGGTCGTGAGAAGGGCCAGGACTAGAGGTGAGGAGGAGGAGAAGGAGAGGTGAGGATAACTTCCCTAACACAAAAGAGAAGTGAAAAGGTTTAAAAATAAAAATCTAGAAGTGGTGTGTTTATGTGTGAATATGTGTGTGTGAATGTGTCTGCGTATGTGTATGTGTGTGTGAGACTGTGTCTGTATGTGTATGTGTGTGTGAATGTGTGTGTGTGTGTGTGTTGTCTGACTCAGGCACCAAACGAATGAGACAGGATAGAAACAGAGCGAGAGTAGGTGGAACAATTTTCCTGGTCTTCAAATTACATTTGTCCAACATTTCCCCCATTGCATCTCCTTTGCAAAAGAAATTAGTCTTTGTCCTTTCTTCCTCCTACAGGGTGACAGTGGAGGCCCTTGCATCATGAAAAAGCCAGACGGGACTTTTGAAGTTGTAGGAGTTGTGTCCTTTGGATCCGGGTCCTGTACAGACGCCGATCTCCCAGGTGTTTACACAAGGGTAGGAGCCTACTTAGAGTGGATAAAAGCCCAACTAGCCAATTAGAACTCAAGGACGGATCCAGAATGTCGCGTCGGTGAAGATGGTGATGGGATAATGGTGCTGATTTGTCAAATAAATCCCAAGCGATTTCACATGTTAGCGAAGAAGAATTTTCTGCACTAATATTGTAGAAAACCTCATTTGCAAGTTTCGTATATCCCATACAAGATCACTTTCCCCCGCAGTTTGTTAACTTATTCTTCTTGTTATAATGTGCAAGTTTAGCCAAGATTGGTATATTTTCTATGACTTGTAAATTTCCGCAAAGTTGAATGGAACAAGCGAGAGTGCTTGAACGATGAACACGAAAAGCTAATGGAAAAGAATCTCCATCAGAAATTTCTATCAGGTTTTACAGTTAGAAAAGAGAAAAGGGAAACTTCAAATGGCCAAGTTCGACAATAAAAGAACTGAGGTATTGAATACATCAATAGTACCTTGAAAGGTACGTCTTGAAAAAAGAAAGTGTTACAAAATATTGCATAGGCCACATTGTGGATCTTTTTCAAACTCTATCGTCTACTTTGCACACATACACACACACACACATATGCATGAACTTAAACATGCACGCCTATATATGTATACGGTTTGTTAGCGTACATATCCATATGTATGTGATCTGCAAGTATTTATTTACAATTGTGGCTAGTTTGTTGCGTCATGAGACAAAATAATGCAAATGGAGCATATATATGTATATATTGTTGAGACATTCTGACATGTTGACGTATGTGAGAGTAGTAAACACAGGAGTCTTAGTCCGAGTTTATTCCTGACTAGTTTCGCAGGCATTCTCATTTCCTTGAGAAAGCATACCTGCGAAACTTGTCAGGAATAGACTCAAACTAAGATTCCTGTTTCCTGCTCCCAATTACGTCATATGTATGTATATATATATATATATATATATATATGTATTTATATATATATATATATATATATATATATATATATATATATATATGAGCGGTATGACGATGAGATGTTCCAAGTTCCTATTGTGAATTATCCTAAATGTCTCTTCATGAAGCAGAGCTAGGAACATAGTTTCCTCAGCACTTGCATATATATATATATATATATATATATATATATATATATATATATATATATATATATATATATATGTATGTATGTATGTATGTATGTATGTATGTATGCATGTAAATGTATTGAGTTATGCCCCTCTTTTTTCCACCTTGGCCATAGTTTAGTTCTATCTGTGCTAGGGTGTAACTATAGACGACTGAAACAACACCACAAAGAAATGGACCATTAGCGATTGTTCTACTTTCTAATGTATTCGATCCTACTGCCCCTGTGTAAGCATTAGGCTCTCGGATCGCTTCCAAACAGCCTCCAGCGTTTGTCATTTGTCCCAGCTGTCCTCGTCATTTGGGCAAGGCTGATTGGCGGCTTCGGCCGCAGCTAGACGCCTCCTGGCGTATGTTTCTATGTGTTAACGACAATCCCATGACTGTGTATTGATCCTCATTATTATTATAGCCCCAACATTCTCTCTTTCCCCATCTCCTTCACCCTCATGCCTTCCCATCTCTCTACCTACCTCTAAAATAACTTTATTAACTGTTAATGTTTTACCCAATTCTTGCTTTGTTAAGCTTTCGTTGCCATTACCAGACCTATTTATATGAGTAATCTGACCACATTTAAGATATTTTTTGTTTAGGGCATTGTGATGGGTTCCATGTATATATATACATATATATATATGACGTCTATTAAATAAAGCCATACTGATTCTTATTTTTTTCTTTTTATTTCCAAGCCAGTCTTTATCCATTCTTATTTTTTCTTTTTATTTCCAAGCCAGTCTTTATCCAAATACCCGACATAATACATGTGTAATCAAGAGAAAGTCAGTACATATCGCTCATTCATTTCAACAATGACATAACTCAAAAATTGAAGATTTTGAGTTATTTATGCCACTGAATTTGCCATTTTCTATATTTATTTGTGGAAAGAACGACATAACTCTAGTAGCAAAACTGGCCGCTAGATGTCGCTCAAGGCAATAACGTCATAATTCCAAATTTATTTCTCAAATAGGCACAAAGCATGTTTATAATAAATGTATTTCTAATATGAGATGTCATGTGCTACATTTAATCATGAAATAAAAATTCATTGCTAAATACCTCGTTTAAAAGTTCCATGGGAGACTGTATTACATGATTAAAAGTTAATTTTGCTTCTCCTGAAAAGTAGCATTTTTTGAGTTATGTCAGTGTTGAAATGAATGAGCGATATATATTTATATGCAAACTCAAATTCACACCATTAAATTCGAAATATTGTTTTGGGAAAAGTGGCTTTTTAAACGCGTGTATACAATCAGTAAATGAACAGTGAAAGTGGACCCAACCTCATCTCTAGTCATCGGTGTTAGGTTAGCTGCAGAGTGTACTGACTTGGGCTTCCAAACTGTTTGCAAAAATAATTTTGCATTTCACTATAGAATATTGTGGGGTTTATCAGTGGAGAATGTATGCCTAAAGTTTGTCGGTGAAGTTCACGATCATGCTGTGTGTGCATATATATATACATATATATATATATATATACACACATATATCAAGCGAGTTGAATAGTTGAATGCTCTAACATATTGGTAGAATAGAATGAATATCTCACTATCGGAGAAAAGAAAGTTATTTGAAGATACGCATATTGCGATCGCTAACTGTGATCCTTTTCAGCGTGTCTCAGAGGTTTAGGCGTGCACGGTATTGGTAGGTTAGGCATAAACCTAATGACAATATTCACTATTACTATTAGGGAGACGGAGTTCTCCATTTGCATATAGTTGTAGACCTTATTTGCGCACCAATGTTACGTGAGCACCTGCTCCAACACAAAATGTCATCCTCAAAAATTAGAAAAGCAAAATTCAAAAAATCAATCATTTACTGACAAATTGGGTCTAGGTCAGTAAACACACATACATAACACATACATGTAAGACCATGGTTATTTTGAAAAATGAAATAAATAAATAAAATCCACTTAGCAATTGAATGACTCCCATGGCCTAACATGCATAATTAGTAATAATAATAATAATAGTAATAATAATGATAATAATAATAATAATAATAATAATAATAATAATGATGATAATAATAATAATAATAATAATAATAATTATGATAAATAAGTAAATAAATAAATAGATAAATAAATGAATGTTGAGACATTGTGACAAGTTGAAAAAGGTGGAAAAAAGTTCCGAGTTTATTCCTGACCGGTTTCGCTTGTAGCTCCTTCAGAAGAATGTTACTCTGAGAATAAAGCTGGCAATATCCATAGTGGATTGACTCCGCGTTCCCACCTTAGTGGGGGGTCCGTTAGAGTTTATAATAAATTATTGTGTGAGTGCAGAAACAGTATATGTGAGGTGTTGATCTATAATGTGTCGTAATGTTACAATTTATAATTTCATGAGTATGATATGACTTATGTTAAACCAATAAACCATGATGTGAAATGTAACTCAAACTAACAAACAAAAAATCGAACAGTTGTATGTGTGGGAACAGAGTGTCTGAGGTGTCCTAAAATGTGGCGAAATGTCATATTTTATGATAATATGAGTATAGTGCGACCATGTTGTGAAAAGAAGTACACAATAACAGAACAGAAATTAAACATTTATATGATATAAATTAAATTTGAACAAAAGAGAGGAAAGATGGAATAAATTAGATAAATCAAATAAAACTTGGACAAAACCCCTAAAATGTCCAGGTACTTGGATAACTATATTTCATTTCTAAAAAAGAAAAAAACATTTTGGTTAAGGTTAAAGTTAGGTGGGGTATGATTAGGTTAGGGATTATTCACGAACTCCTTATAGGCTTTTGCAGATAGACCCCTATAACCATATATTCTGAAACCTTATAACCCAAGGTACTTGGATAACTATCTTTTATTTGTATCTACTATGATAAAGTAGTAGCCTCTGTCTGTTTGTTCACGAACTCCCCCAAACCATATACCATGTATACTCACCATAACCCAGGCTACTTGGATAAGTATATTTTATTTCCAAAGGGCGTCTCCCTCCTCAAATTGATTTTTTTTCTTTCTTAACATTTTATTTTTGTTTCCCTTTCCACTGAATTATATTGATACGTGCAACTTTTCTCCACATATTCTATCAAAATTAAAATGATCATCATTTGCCCGCAGCAACGCGTGGGTAATTTGGCTAGTTCTGTATACATAGTAACATTGCAAAAGTCATTCCTCAAAGAAGGAACTAGAAAGAAAACAACAAAAAACCAGCATAATATATATTTATAAGTTCTCTGAATCGTAAGTACATAAAAGATATTTTATCATTTTTTTTCACTTGTACTCAGCATATCTGGTTCGGAAATGTACACGTTTGAATGTTAACCCCGTCGCTGGTGATGCAGTCACCCACTGGTGAACTTTCCAAACGGCGGCCATTTTGGTTTGGCGGGAAAACAAATATAGTGGCCGTGGCGTGGACAAGGGCCATTAGGTCAATGTCTCTACCCGTGGCATGGCTTAAGCGGGCCACTGTGGCCTTTTTTGCTCACGCTAGTTTTTAAACCGGGAAATGAGTTTTTATTTCCCAGCTCGCCGAAGAACCACAGACAAGGACCGGCCTGTTTCTTGGAGGCCTTTGCTAGAATGGAGTTATTTGGATCAAAATCTATGAGTCATGTGTTGTACTTAAAGGGGTGAGCGTCGTGTATGTATGTAACCCTCCCTCCCCCGAAAAAAAAATCATTTGATGTTAGCCACAATAAAATTCCCAAATTCATTGCAAACAGCCAAAGATGTTGACTTATGCCGTTCTAGCCCAAAATCCCCGTCCCTTACGTCATCATGCGCTAACCTGAATTAAACTAAATTTGTTACAGGTAATGAATGATCATCCTGCAAGACCATTAATTAACTCATCAATTAATTAGTTACTACGTTCATTAACAGGGAGTATAAAATGGTAATCTAATCTTCATCTATATACATGATTATAACCGCGCATGCGTACTTGTACCTTCTTCTGTTTCTTATATTTGTGCGTATTTAGAAACTGTAACTATCTATGTGGTTTCAATCACAAATAACATTTTGTGACTGAAAACTAATCTCCAATCAAAAAGGAATTTTATTCTTTCGGTTAATATTAATCTATCCTTATTTCTATTTCATTAATCTATTTACCCATTGATATATTCAATTAATTTTCTGTTTTAATTCTACGATCCCTCACTACTCTTGGCAAAGAAATATGCCACACATGACCTTCAGATATTTGGTATGAATCTTGTGTCTTTGAGACGTTTGGCGAGAATACTGACATGCCATTGGTTGACTCATTCCGAGAGGCTGACGTCACAAGGGCACATCGACTGGCCAGAACATAGATCAGAGGAACCACGAGCTGGATAAAGACGTTTGATGGCAGATCAGAATCCGTCAAAGATGTTAGTATGGCTATGGGGTTCAATAGCACACCAATTCAAAATAACGATTATTCAACTTACGACGTATTCTCTCTCACACACATAGACACTGATGCAGGTACGTATACGCTTATGCGCACACGTTTTTATGTATACACAGACGCACACACACACACACACACACGCAGACGCAAATGAAAATTTAATTTGTGAGCGTATATACATATCTCTTAAACTATACCTGACTAGATTATATTGTACGTTATTATGTAGACTAAACCCTGATGTATATTCACTTTTGACTTACACTGCAAGAATATATATACGTGTCTGGGTAAGAATAATTTTGTGATACTGTTTATCTTAATCATTACGTATGTTATATATTTTTATGCATTTCAGCCACTTGTGTCACTTACTGCTTATGCGTGTAATTTGTTTTTCTATATAACATGTCATTAACAGCGTGTATATCAGAAGCGTCCATTCGTTGTTTTGAGAAACGACTTGACGTCACTAATTCTCCTGTCCTTATTAGGGAATACAACAATTGTCGTAGGATCCAAAGGCTTAAGGGTCACAATTTCTGAAGTTACGAAAAAAAAGTAAATAAAGAAATAAGACAATTTGATATCCACCAAATGTCGCCTCCCCAAGTATTTCTCGACACTTGAAGGTCAAGAAGCCAAATCATAATCCCTCCTCTCTGTCTCAGATTCACTGGTGTCGTTATCGTAGGGCATATCACGACTGGCTTTCAGGTCATATTCAGAGAGGATGCTCAGGAAGGAGGGCCTTCTTCACGGCCAATCGTTGCCAAAGCCGTCGGCCATTTCGATCGGAGTGATCTTAGCAGAGCCGTTCCGAAGACCGGCACTTCGAACGCGACTGATGTCCTTCTTTTTCTTCTTGTTTGCTTTCCGGTTTTTGGAGGCCATATTGCTCACCTGTAGGAGTAAGAAAGGAGTTGTTAATCCTATCTTTCTGTGTACCAAGCTTTTTTCCACCTTACGAGGGGGGTAGCCAAGTCAAAAGACAAGTACCCACTCCCACCCACCCACACCTCATCTTAGCTCCTCATGGATGATAGGTCATCCCTGTATCCCGCTCTGCCCTGAGTCAGAAGCAATGTAGCAAGACACAGTTGTTAATACTATGATGCCACAAGACACTGAACCTCAATTTACAATCAAGTCCGAAATCACAAAATTGGTCCTCAGTCTTGTATTTTTTTTTTCAGAAATCAGTCCTGCCTCCAGATGATGATAATTTCCAATTAACCACATTTTCAATATTCTATAACACATTCCTGTTGTGATGAAAAAAATAGTAATAAACTGTGAAAAAGTCACTCCAGATAATGCCGGAAAGTGTGGTTTTAATTTAGGGAAAATCCACCCCCTCCCCCCATCACAACATATTTCAACATCTCTAACTGACCAACAGAAGCAGAGACGGGAATCCAGGGGTTAAACGAAGAGAAGTACATTGTCCTTACCTGCGCAACAGCCTTGGAAAGAGTGGATCCTCTGCGAGATTCGAGTCCTTTTAGTTGGTCAAGGACATATTGATGACCTGGGAAGGATTGGAAATAGTGTGAGACACAAAAGTCTGAGGAGAAACGGATGGGTGGATGGTAAAGTGTTAAAGATTTTCGGGGAAAAGTAGGAGAACATTCGGGTGTGGAGTGAAAAAAAGGTAAGAAATGCACATACAGGAGATTCGAAAGTTGAAAAATAACAAACAGGGCAGTTTCTGACGCAAAAATACGTTAAATCGTTACAAAACTCCTAATTTTCTGAAGAAACGTTTCGGCAGTTTTACAACTACTTGTTTTTTTCTCAGTTTTATTTTAATTTTTCTTTGCTAGAGAGAGGGGAAACGGAAGAATGAGGGGAAAGGCAAAAGGACACGGTAGGTGCCGGGAGACATACTCACATGGGTTATCACCCATAGGGTTGATATCGCTGTAGTCGAAGCCGTTGTGTTGCAGCCCAAGAACCGACACTGCTCTGGAAACGCCAGCACCGACCCTCCTGATGCCGTGCTCGGCGAAGTCCGCGCCCACAAGCTCCTCCCACTCGGACATTCGAATGGGAGTTATGAACTTGTTGATGGTCTGAAATTGAACGTGGAGGAAGAGATGAAACCGCCACGCGACCTAAGTACCCTACTCTATGATGATTTAGTTTAACATGACGAAACTCGCCTCTATCAAGACACTGGGACGGTGCCTCTTACAGAGGACTTTGCAGCGTGGAATTTAATGAACCATGCCCTTGGTCCAAATCGCTGGCGGCAGGGCTCGAACTGCCGTCACCTTGACCACCGCCGCAAGTAGCGACGCTCTAACCCGCTCGGCCAGCGAACATCCGACTCAATTATATTCTAATTAACATCTGAAAATTTCATTCATCTTAAACTTTGAATTTACTTGGATAAAGTACTTAATTTGAGCCGTGATATTTCAGATGTGGTTTTTACACAGCTGAACAAACAAAAGCAAGGTGTACTATATGACGAAAGTGTGACGTCATGTTGGAAAACGTGACGTCATACTAACACCACGTGATCCAACACCCAGAAACCGTCTGACGCCAGTCACGTCACGGCAACGCTGACGTCACATGTTTGATTACCCAGGGCGCTCACATGGAGGAAGGGGGGGGGGGACATATGCCCTGGGGCGGCACATTTAGGGGGGGTGACATTGCCCGGGGGGGGGGGCGTCACTAAGGCTATTTTGCCGGAATAGTGCCAAATCACTAGCCCCCTCTACGGACTACAACACACACAATGGTCAAACTCCCCGTGGCGTAGCTGGCCTTTCCGTACCCGAGGTCACGTGACAACCTTGAGCAGATCCCCTTCACCCCCGTTTTCTTCTCGCAAAATGACACAAAGAGGAAGCCCCATTTCTTCAGCCTGTTTACAAAAAATCATTATGAAAAATAATAAACAACCCACTTAGGCCCCCCCCCCCACAAACACAACAAAATCAAAATCTGCAGATGTCATCTTTATAAACAGATTTACGCCATCTTTCACAGAGAACCTTTACTCTGTGTCCATCTGCTTTATTAATCACCGACTGTGGACTTTTTGGTCTCCCTGCTTTAGATTTTTATCTCTGACATCAAGCGACACGACCATCGTTACAATAGAGCAGTGCGCCTGTCCTATAACGAATTGTATTGTGATCAGTAATGCGTAACGTACCGATAGAATGATGAACGTAGATACTCCCGACCACACCAAGATGCAGACACAGGCCAGCATCTGTATGCCCAGCAAGTGGAACCCACCTCCTGCGGAATAACAGATGAAGAATTACTCTTCCAGGACAGCTACGAGAAAGTATCCTGAAAGTATCTCTGTTAGAACTTAGACAGGAACTTTCGTAAACAGGCACTCAACATGCACAGCTCTCGTGAAGGCGATATCACACTGGGCTATTTTTCCTCCGACAGTTGGGGGCATATTTACAGCTCGCAGCTTTCGGGAAGGGATCTGATATGCTGGAGGAAATTAATTTATTAATTTTCCTCCAATTTGTTAAATTAAATTCTATGTAAATTGTCGAGAAAACAAAATAGTTTGTCAATGTGGTTTTACGGCGGGAAAAGTGCTGGAGGTGGGCGCTGCACCGCCGATTTATCGGAGGTTGAAGGGAAAAAAGCCCAATGTGATAACCCCTTCGGATCGAAATGTGGGAGTTTATTTTTTTCTTTATTCTCCTTTTTCTTTATTTTATCGGGCGTTTCGTTAAAATGGCTAAGCTGTTTGACATGAAACTTATAGGAGAGTCGCGGTGGTTATGGCCATTATGAAACGCTGTTGAATTCTATGAGTAACCGATATCAAGATGCTGAGTGACCTGGCCCATAGGATTGTCACCAAGTCCCCGGAAATACTGACCGCATAGAACATACACAAATGGAGACAAAGAATATAAATAACAACAAAGAGTTAGACGGGGGATGTTGGAATAGGGAAATATAGAAATATAGATAAACCAATAACATAACAACAGATGGAGACGGGGGGGGGGAGATAGGTTAGGGAAATATAGAAATGAGAGATAAAACAACAATACAAACAACAAATAGATTTGTGAATGATGGATAAAGATGGAGCCAGAAACGGAGGCATGTAAAGAATACAAAATAACAAAATGTATAAAGAGAGAGAAAAGTGTAGTTTCGGGGTTGGGTGGGTATGACGGAAACCTCACCTCGAAAGACTCCTGAGTGACCTCCCGTCCATCCCAGAAGCTCATCAGCATCAACAAAGAGACCGATGGCCACCATCGCCCAAAAGCCACACAGCCCTGTGTAGACGAACCGGTACCGTGTTAGACTATAGCAATTCAGTGATAATGAGACGAATATCAATAATATTGTTGATAATACTAACAATAATGATAGTGATAATAATCGATTATAGTATCGGTAATAATAACTGTTGCCTTGAATTTTAGTGATTGGATATCCACAGCAGTCAGGAGCACAGTCCACGGTGGGCGGTCTTACCGTGAACCGAAGTGGCCCCAACAGGATCGTCGATGTGGAACTTGTCGAAGACGGGCATGCTGAGAACGGCGATGGTTCCTCCCACTGTGCCAACGATGAGCGCCTCCCACGTGGTGAAAAGTGAACAACCCGCTGTGTTGACACAACAGACATAAGCAAAATGTGGATATTTTTTTTTTTTTTTTTTTTTTTTTTTTTTTTTTTTTACAAGAGAACCTGGACATCTTTGTCTCAATAAATGGTGACCCACTACTACTACTACTACTATTTATTTGTTAAAGGATATCTTAGGCAAGAGACCTTGAACTTTATTTCATAATGTAATGTGACACATGATAAAGGTGAAATCCTATTCAAATGATCTTCATATTACACAAGAGAAATTGGACTTAACTTCAAAAGGCAAAGAAGGGCTATATACTGATTGTTAAGTGATCATTATATCACAAATGGAACCTTGTGTTATGACACGAAGACTCGTATTCAAGAAAGTCATGGAGATCCCAATTATTATTATTTTTTTTTTTAGGTGGTGGGCAGTGGACAAGGTGCAGGGATGACCCGTCATCCAGGAGGTGCTAAGATAAGAGGGAGGGTGGAGGGGTGTGGAGTGTATTCTGGGATGGAATGGGTGGGAATGATTTTATGCCTTTTCCTTTTTGGCTACCTCCCTTGTAAGGGGGAAAAAAGCCTTGGTATATGTATGTAGGTGGTGGGTTGGTGTGCATTTTTGGTTAAAGGTGATCATGCACCTAACTCACCAGTAACGCTGACTAGAGCTCCAAGGACACTGTTGACAACGTCTCCGACCTCTAGACGATGATTGTTGAACCAAGAGATGCTCATCCCGGCCAGACCGCCCCCAATCGAGGCTTGCAGGGTCGTCACGGCCGTTCGAGCTGCGTACTTCCACTTGTGACCGCCAATGCCAAAGGTACTGAGGAGTACAACAATGAGTACTTTCGTTTAGGCCCTGTGCACACTAGCGGTTTCAACCGCGGCGGTAACGCATAGTTAAGAAAAAACTGCGCGGTTGTTTGTAAAGACCTCCACTGATAGTCAAGGAAAACTGCGCGGTTGTGTGTGGAGACCTCCACTTATATTCAAGGAAAACTGCGCGGTTGTGTGTGAACGCGGGGTCTTCAGTCTGTTGAACGTCATGCGGTTATATTTACCTTAGAGGAAAGACTTTTAAGAACATAAGAATGAAGGAGACTGCAAGAGACCATAAGGCCTACACTAGGCAGTTCCAACCTGAACCACTACCCTGAACTCCTGATGACTCCCTCACAAATTCTACTCCTCATACTCTTACTTCATCGACTTCCTCCTGAAACGGCGAATTCATCGCTCCTTATTCCAGGAGAATTGATACTCATTCGTGTTTCTGTCTTGCCCTTGGAGAGATAGATTTTCCTTGTAACCTGTGCCCATATTACATGTACATCCTCTGACGTAGTCCCCCTA
>NC_134781.1:76939056-76946556 GCF_046742065.1 Oratosquilla oratoria | reverse complement strand
GGGGGGGGGTGAAGAGGAAAAGAAACGAGGAGATTTTTTTCCGGATAATTTAATTCTTCCGGATAATTGAAGTTTTTTCGTATAATTGAAGTTTTTCCGGATAATTGAAGGTTTACCGGATAAATGAAGGTTTATATCGCCTGCAGTCCTTTCTAATTCAATGTTGGATTGGTAACCGGGCACAAATAGACATAGAAAAATAGAAATATATACATAGAAAAAGATATACATAGAAAAATACTCAAGAAAACTGAACGAACAATTAGGCGAAGAAATACATGTATAAGCGAATAATCAAAAAATAAATCTGATTTATCAATTAATCAGTTTATCATAATAAATATGAGAATGAATAATTCAGTGAACAAACAGATTCACGAAGTAAATAAAATCATCGATTCAGTATCAAATATGAAGATGAAACACTGATTTACGCAATTCATTTATTACCATTTTGCCGCTGTTTTTGTCTTACAATGGTAGCAAAATTTATCAGATATTTTTAATGGGAATTATACAAAATTAGAAAGAGAGAATTTAAGACTGTAATTCTAATGATATTACACGAATTGTCGAAATAGGAGAAAAATTAATCTATATTGTTTTGGATTTTTTTTTTTTTTTTGTAGCAAATGCCTTCATCTCAGACAAAATATATGTAATTATGTGATGTACCAGGCAAAAGTTATGGAACGTTTAAGATTGGCTAAATTCGGTTGCAAAACATATCGCTTTGCATTACCAACTAACGATTTTTTCCCTGAAAAAGTACAGTTACATTTATGCTTATTTCAAGAAGGGAGTAAACACGTATAGCCAGATATATTGAGTTATTAAAGTATCAAAATCGAGGTACCAAATAGATATTAGCAAATGCAGATGGAAGGTTGTTCCTGGGTGTTATGTTTTATTATGTTGTTGATACCCACAATGTCAAGGAAAGGTAGATGGTATTAAAATATGTGTTTGCGTTGATCCCATGTTTTAGCCCATGTTTTGTTTTTTCTCGATCTGGCTTAGTTTTTTTTTCTGCTTTTTTAGTGTTACCTGAAGGATCGTACAACCCACTTTACACTGGGCTGATTGTCGCCAATTGTTTTGAGTTCGTTTGGGTAGAAACGACTTCGGTTACAAAATTTTACTTTTTCGAATGTCCGAATGTCAAAATACCTTTGCGTCATAAACTGAGGAAGTGATTGACGAATCAAGAGATACTAAAACAATACGAACATTAGACATGTTCTTAGGCATGTCTAGAATACGTTCGTCGAAGTCTTGTTCCAGGTATTCGTGTGTTGGGTGTGAGACCAGGTCGACCCGTCACGAAATTTTTTCGCCATCAATAAAGTCACATTTCTCCTTGGATTTCGAATCTAAACAACCCCAAAAAAGAAATATTCAGCTTAGGGACGTTCAGGGACAAAATGACCCCACGAAAGACGGACGACTGTGACCCTGAAGTGAATGAAATCGGTTGGTATTAGCCATAACGAAGACATATCTGAACTTGGGTCTGTCTTTCAGATCAAGAGTCTTTTTACAACGCGTGACCGGTCTGGCAGATAATCGAAGACAAATTGATGTGTGTCTCCTTTTGCGTCAAACAGCCTCAGCCCAAAAATTCTTTTTTCTTGCAAATACCGAGATCATACTCCTCGAAATCTGTACGTTGTAAAAAAAAAAAAAAAAAAAAAAAAAAATCTTCTCTTTTTCTATCCAGTAGTTTAAATTTCTTATGTCGATTGTACGTCACTATGTGTGATAGATTTAGTAAGACTTTTACTCTTTTTTCCAGTTATTTACGCAAAATATACCAACTTACATCTACGTCCCCCACCAGAAGAACTCTTAGGACTGAATAAAATCGCTTGACGGAAGACAGAATAACAGAGTGAGTATATTTCAGTAAGGAATGTTACAGTTCATTTTCGACCACTGTGTGATATTCAGCGGTCATTGATTTGATATCAATATGTGTTGCGTGTGTGTGTGTGTGTGTGTGTGTGTGTGTGTGTGTGTGTGTGTGTGTGTGTGTGTGTGTGTGTGTGTGTGTGTGTGTGTGTGTGTGTGTGTGTGTGTGTGTGTGTGTGTGTGTGTGTGTGTGTGTGTGTGTGTGTGTGTGTGTGTATGTGTGTGTGTGTGTGTGTGTGTGTGTGCGTGAGAGATTTACCGTTGTATTGGATCACGTTCTGGTCTCGTGATCGACAGCTGTTACCCTCCCGGATGGGGCTCCATAGCTTATATGGTCCGATCTAAGGGATCTTGTGAGTGCGTGAGCGCGCACACACACACACACACACACACACACACACACACACACACACACACACATTAGCTCCTATATTAGGCGACCAGGTGTCACCTTAAGATGAAGGCACACTAGGCTAGCATGTTACTTTTGACACTTTGAGTAAAAACTACCTCAGTTACGATTTTTTGTTTTCCCAAATGTCAAATTACTCTTGCGTCATTAGTGAGACATTGAATGACAAATCAAGAGTAGTCAAAGCTATACAAATGTTAGACACATTGTTGAGATGTTCTCAATGGAAATCTGAAATATTGCAACCAAAGTCGTTTCTACTCAAACGAAATAGCAAACGCAAGTAGCATGTTACCGAGAAACGTCTAGTGTGACGCCACAGTTACAGTGTTGTAATGATTATCCTAGTCCTGGGTGGGGATCGACCTCTCAAAAGCGTTACCACTACACAAGCAAGTCGTGTGATTCAACGTGTTCTTTGGATCACGTGTTGGACTTGTGATCGACAGCTATTTCCCTCCCGCAAGAGAGCTCAGAGCTCGTATATGACCGATCTATGGGTAATGCTGTGACCTTACACACACCCAACTCCCCGCCCACGAGTGTTGGAGTAACAATCCGAAGCGCAGTGATACTCAAATTATTTCAGCCCTGGGCGGGATTCGTACCCGGACCTCCGTAGTGCCAGCCGGGAACTCTAACAACTGCGCCACGAGTTGTGTGTGTGTGCAGACGCGTGCATTGGATACTTTGTGTCCATTTCAGTGATATTTCTGTTATCATCTAGAGAAATACCAAATATGGTAACAACCCTAAGTGTTATTAATATCAATAACAAACGACATTTGACTGAACTTACCTTGCTATTTGAAAACTCATTCCACTGTTCGTTGCATTCAAAAAGTCGACAATTGATGTCACTGACGTCGGCAGTATGGAGGGTACTCTGTTGTAGAAAACAATTATGAAAATTATCATACGAACACATTAAATCAACACGTCATTATCGATGTTTACACATCATATATACAGAATAGGATAATTGGTATAAGTTGTCGAATAAATGTTTCCCTCCGTCACACACTGAAATTAATATCAGTTGTATCCGTTTTCTATGATAGCATAAGTTACTCCTTTGCCATTGTATATGGAGAATATGGACAAGAAAAGGAAAATGTTGACATGGGTGTAAAACGGAACTAACATTACTGATAAACGACAAGGAAACTACACTTGAAGTGATGTACCATGTGTCCAGTCGTTTTCATAATTATTTCCCTTGCTGCCCTCCCCCACTTTTGTTTTTCTCATTTGAAACCTGCTGTAAGTGGTCTAGTACCACAATAACACAGTCCCTACAAATCCCATACCCACCACTAGGCTCCTCTTCAATAACTGGGCTGACACATATTTATTTGCGTTTCGACAGTTAATGAATGTATTAATGAGTCTCGCAAAGCCTTAGGTGATTGATTAAGATAGAAAACGTATATCTTTGTAAAAGAAAACTAAATTGTTTATTGTTCGAGACCGACTTTAAATTGTTATCAGGTATGCAAAACGATTTTTCCGAGAAATTTTCAGATAAATGAAACAAAGTTTTGGATGAAAACCAAACAAAGTGAATCAGCTATTCAAGAGAAATATTCAGAGAAATATCTCTGTATTCTACAATCAATGCATAACCTAAGCTATGTCTGATCCACGGTGAAATACAGAGACTGAGAAAGGCAATCGAGACAGAGCTAAGAACTAAGAGTCCAATAAAAGGAATAACACTCAAAGACAGAAAAAGAAGAAGAGACTAGACAAATATACCAGAAGCGACCAAGAATCAGGAACAGGATTGGACAATGGAGACAGCCAAAAAGGAAACTAGGAGATGGACCAAGTATGATACTGACTGGACGTTATGCGATGGGAAGCGTGGAAGGTGGAACCAGACAAAATGTGGAGAGACGAGGTAGAGAAATGTGCAGGAGTGACGTAGTAGCGGCTCCTGGTTCGACTCCGAATGTCTGACCTGGAGAACTCACAGTTGGGTTATCACACTGGGCTATTTTTCCTCCAATTTTTCCTCCGATTAATCGTCGGTACCGCCCACTTCCAGGACTTTCTCGGCCGTAAATCCACTATGGTAAACTATTTTGTTTTCTCAAGAATTTACATAGATTGTCATTCGATATGCTGAAGGAAAATTATTTTCCTCCAATATATCAGATTCCTTTCCAAAAGCTGCGAGCTGCAAATATGCTGTAACAGTCGGAGGAAAAATACCTCAATGTGATAATGTCTTTTGTGAAAGAATTATAAAAATTATAATATATATATATATATATATATATATATATATATATATAAATACATATATATATATATATATATATATATATATATATATATATATAAAGTTAATACACTGGTGTACGAACTACATCAAACCATTTATTCTTCGCTGGATTAGCTTAATCAGGTTTGTATATCTTATTCTTTTCCGTCTTATGTGTGTGAAATATGCATCACCTAAAGGGACATCACACACGGTACGATCTGATCTTGAGGCCTCTGGGCAGATATGGTCGGACTCTTTATTCTACACGCCTGGGAGGAAGAGGAGATCGAGTGACAACCCCTCGGGACTGCACCTCCAGATAGAGGTGAGGATGTCGATGGGGTTTGAAGACGAGAACGATGGGGGAGACGATGGTCTCCGATGTCCGGCTCGCAGGTACAGTCCAAGATCTAAGAATATAAGGTCTAACCACTTCCGACCGAATTTCGAGGGAGTTGGCGCAGCGGGCCCGTGAACGTCACCTGGCTGTTGAAAGTGGGGTTGGCGGGTCCTATAGCTGTCAGTTGAAGCTGGTGCGTCGTTTAAGAAAGACGTTCCCTTCGCTCGCACCGCTCCACGCAATTAGTTATATTCTGACAAATATTATATAAAATATATATATAAATATATATAAAATATTATAGTTCCTGTCTATATATATGAATATATAATATATATGATATATAATATATATATATAATATAAAATATTATAGTTCCTGTCTTCCTTGGCGTTTCACAGTTTTCTTCAGTGTTTCACAAAGAGAAAATGGACTCAGCCTAATGACGTCAGAAGCTGCGCAGAAGAATTCAAACGATCTGACCTGTATATTTAGACCTTGGTACAGTCAAGAGCAAAAGTTTTGGCCCGTTTCACAGTTGTCACTTTTTTTTTTTTTTTTTTTTTTTTTTTAGTACAAGATGTATTTTCCTATGTAGTGTTTAGTTTACCGTTTGTTAATTTTCTTTGTTAGGTAAAAAAAAAATCAAAGATTTTGAGTTTTGTCATGCAAAAATCTGTGGGTCAATATTTTTAGTCGTGACTGCACCAGATCGCTGGTTACTAGATTCGGGTGGTGTTGGTTAGTGTCATTCAGAATCTAAGAAGTCCTCTGAAATCAACTTAACCAATCAGTCAGAATTCGAATCTTTTTCTGATGATGGAAGGTCAACATCCGCTGTGATTGGTCATCGTCGAGATTGGTTGTGATTGGTTATTTTTTTCTTTTTCTTTCTTTTTTGTTACTAATCACAGCGGCTTGGCACCGTGACGTCATCAAAGGGAGAAGAGAAGAAAAGTTCTCAAAGGATTATTGCTTATCAGCAGATACAAAACGCGCGTTCATTTCTAATGGCGTAATTATATAATTAATGGAAATTAAAAGACAAAAAAGAAACGCACTTTTTCTTATTTTTTACTATTTAACCATTATGTATTTATCGATATGTTCGTTTATTCATTGAAGGATTTATTTTTCATCTTGCTAAATGAAATCTTAATTTGTGTGAACCCATTGTTTTTTATTTACTGAATTATTGGTTTATTCGTTTGTTTAGTTATTTATTTATTTTTATTTATTTTTATCTATCTATTCCTTTTTATTTATTTATCTATTTTTCCCAGTAATATGGGAACTGCATGTTTACACCTTTTTAGAAGACCAGTGAGAGCACGTATAAAAAGATAGGATGTTTTATTCATTTACGTTAATCATCATCAGTTGGAGCCAAGATAAGAGGGAGGGGAGGTAAATGAAAATGGGGTATGTGGGGATGGAATGGGTGGGAGTGGATTTTATGCCTTTGTTTTTTTGGCTACCCCTTTGTATGGGAGGAAAAAGCCGTTGATATAATTTCTAATCTTACTAATTTCTAACACCGGACAAACTTCGGATATAACGGATCTGTCCGGTATTTCCATCGAATATAACGGATCCTCGGTTATAACGGATCTTCGGATATAACGACAGACCCCTGTCCCCATATTGTCCGTTATATACAGGGTTTAGTGTATGTATATATGTATCATAAAAAGCCGGTGCCAGTCCCCACAGTCCCTACGAGCAAACTCCCATGCATGCACCCTTCCCATTCCAAACACACCACCTGAAGAAGGTGCAACTCCAGCCCTGGTGCCGGTGCTTACCGAGAAGCAGTCCTGTTGGCGATCAAAAGAGGTAGAGAGGTCGTGGTCGTGGTAGTAGTGGTGCTTGACTTGGCAGCCATGACTCCACCAGCATCACTGAAAAGAGGTTCATCCTTACTCACATAAAAAAGTCTTTTCGTTCAATTCTCTCTATTCACCTGAAACACTTGTATCTTCTGTGATAATCCAAACACTTGTTTATGTCATTTGGTGTTCTGGTTCTGGTCTTGGGTTGTACTGGACGTGATATGAGAATCACTTGAATTAGTGTATTTCAGGATCTTAATGTGATCATAATATGGCAAGATTTTAACCTTCAGGGACGGAAGTGAGATGTGGACGGTGCATATGAGAAGCGAACGGAAAGAAGGGCAAAAACCAAAGGGGAAAAAGGCAAAACAAATAGATAAATAAGTAAATAAACAAGTAAATTAAATGAATAGACGAATAAATAAATGAGATAAAAGAGGCTAAGTTGGTATCGCATGTGATAGACATAAGAGGAATGATGATATATCATAGTCACAGATTTTACGATCACATTGGGGAAAGTTGCTATTCAACATCGTAAACAAACGCAGGAGAAATTTGGAATACAATATTCAAGTATGATGATATGGTTTGACGACACAACCCCCCCCCCCTTATCGGAAGGCTAGGACGGTGCCCCTCACAGAGGACTTTGTAGCGTGAAATTTTATTAGCCATATCCTTGATTCAACTTCGCCGGTGGCAGGGTTCGAACTGCCATCCACTCGAT
>NC_134781.1:76919056-76934056 GCF_046742065.1 Oratosquilla oratoria | reverse complement strand
GATTGCTGATGTAGTGATATCGTTTTCGACTACTAACTCAGCTGTCGGAGTTTTGAGTGTCCATCTCGGGATGAAGTACATCATAGCACTGCCAACCGGCGCTCCATTTCTGGTAAGCAAGTTGTGTGTGTGTGTGAGATTCACCATGGTCTTAGATCACGTGTTGGACTCGTGGTCGACAGTTCATGGATAAGACCTCAGAGCTCGTATGACCGATATATGGGCAATACTGTGACCTTACACGCACACACACACCCAACTCCCCGCCCACGAGAGTTGGAGTAACAACCCACAGCGCAGCGATACTGAAATCACTTCGGCCCTGGGCGGGATTCGAACCCGGACCACCGTAGTGGCAGGCGAGAACTCTAACCACTGCGCCGCGAGGTTGTGTGTGTGTGTGTGTGTGTGTGTGTGTGTGTGTGTGTGTGTGTGCGCGCGCGCGCAAAGTCAGCCTTACCCATAGATCTCTAAGCTCTCATTTGAGACTAATAAATGTCGATCACGATCCCAGCACGTGATCCAAGGTCTGGAGTTAGGCGAGCTGATTTTGCGTGTTCATGATTGTTCTTTGTTGTTTTGATTTTTTCATGTTTCCTTAAACATCTCCGTAATGTACCAAGACTATCTCTATGGAGTAATGTAAGGAGAGGGAAATGTATTCCATACACAGATTATGTGTTTAGTTTGTGGCAACACGCCATTACTGCAGTGCCCCCTTAACGCATATAGCATCTTTATAAAATGAAATTACTAATCGTGGTCAATCTTATGTGTCCGTGTAATCAAATTATATGTTGTAAATAATGTTGTCACATAAAGGATCGCCCTTATAATGTAAAAATCATCTTGAGTGTGACATAATTGTATAAATTGTACAAAGTGGTAAAATATTGATTGTATATAAGTTTATGTGATGGCGGACGAGAAAGTATGACTTGTCCAGAAGAGAATCCGCAGAGGTCGGATGTCGCTCTCCGCTCCAGCACACTCAACAAGCGCTCAGAAATCTTCGCCGGCCGGTAGCGGCAAGGAGACTTTTCTCATTTGCTGATGCCGGTCTGGCACAGGCCGACCTCTTCGTTGACGTCGGCAGGCGGGTTTACACCAAAGACAAATACACACATTTCCCAAGTCACGTAATTCTCTGTTTTCAGAGTTGTGCTTGGAAGAAGAGAGATACACGCACACTTGCTTGCTGGCTTAGCGGGGGCCCACAATTCAACTCTGATTCAGAGCCCTTAACTCTTCGCCGGCTGGTTGCGAGAGAGGAATTGGGGAGCCTCTCTTGACGAACGGCCCGCATCCACGCCCTGGCCTCTTCGCTGACGCTGGCGAGCGGTTTTAAACTTCTGACATTTACACACAATTCCCAAGTCACGTAATTCTCTCCTTTCAGAGTTGTGCTTGGAGGGAGAAAGATAGTACAACACCCGCCCGCCTGCCCCCCTCCCCCTCGCACCGCCATTGGATCCACTCTCCTGACTCTCAAACCCAACCTGGGGGAAAACAGGAACACTCACGCCCAACCTGGGGCTTATCATGAACGCGATCTCTACACGCGGGAAGTGAACTCTACTCACTTCCCGTAAGATACATACACACACCTCTCACGAACATAGCCACGCCCCACGCACAAACATCTACACGTACTTTTTCTTCGACTAAAATTCACTTCCTTTCTAACTTTCTCTTATACTACATCTTCTCATTTCAGTTTACCTCCCACTAAAGATTTTTCCGTTTTTCCACCTTTCTCTACTACTACGCCTCCTACCATTTTCTCAACTTTTGGTGATTCTAATCCCAGGCGTCGGCGCCGCCGTCCGAGTTCCCTGCCCATTTCTCCTGAGCCACGACCACCAACCGCCCCTAATCGCTCGCTCAATCGCCCGGTGGCAAAAGCCCTCTTTTATACACTACTATCTTTTCATTTTCTTACAGACATTCTTCCCCTCCCACAAAAACCGATCCCGCGCAATCGGATGGTCTTAACCTAGCAAGTCCAGAAGAAATAAGAAGTTTCATTTAATCCTTCTTTTAAGGACGATAACCGTTTATCATGATGTAGTAACTAACCACGTCAAGTTAGCGTTATTCATCCCTACATATACTGTGAGTTACCTTTTCCGGAGTCTGTGCAATTTATTTTGTTCGTTAATTCATTCATTCATATATTTTACATCTACTGTTTTAAGAATCTTCGTCTCGATGTTTATTTGATGGGGATATTTTAAAAGCAAAACAGCAGTCTATTGGAGTGGAGCTTAGATAATGGTGGGTAACGGCCCCTATGAGATGGTGTTCAATCTTAGAAGTAATTGATCGAGCTCACTGACCATGCATAAAAATATTTGGTTGTAATCTCGAAAGGAATCGTTGCGTACAATTTTTGATTGCCACCTCGCAGTGTTATATGGAAACCACAATTAGTTAGATGTTGTGGAACATTAAAAAATATATATACGAGACAATAGAGAGAGAGAGAGAGAGAGAGAGAGAGAGAGAGAGAAATGTACTTTGTCCTCGGACTGTGTTCATGTTTTCTCCCTACAGCTCAGAGTTACCCAGCATGATGATTGGTGACGAGTTTCTACTGTCTCTCCATTCTCCAACATTAAATCTCTCCTTGACTACACATGCGAAGAGCTGTTTTTTTGCTATATATATACATATATATATATATATATATATATATATATATATACATATATATATACATATGTATAAATATATATATGCATATATATAATATATATACATATATATATATATACATATATATATATATATATGTATGTATGTATATAAATATACATATTACAACACGCTGAAACATTGAATGGTCCCCAGTACATACATTTTCATCTCATATACGGAAACTGATACGCTGTCTACACCGTTTCGGTTTCCGAATATGCTTCCATCGACCGCCTTGATAGTCTCGATCGCGTTTGCAAGGAACTGACGAGGAAAAGTTATGTGCTTGATAAGATGGATATAGATATATGGAAGCTTGCTGGCTGAGCGGGTTAGGGCGTCGTTACTTCCGACGAAGGTCGAGGGGATGGTTGTTCGAATCCTGCCACCGGCGAAATTGAACCAAGGGCATGGTTCATTAAATTCCGCGCTACAAAGCTCTCTGTGAGGGGCACCGTCCTAGCCTTCCGATAGGGGGGAGTTTATCACGTTAAACCACATCATATATAATATATATATATATATATATATATATATATATATATATATATATATATATATATATATATATAAAACCCATTGCTACTGGTATCCAGTGGTCATGTTGATCCAGGTCGAGATTGATACACGACACAGATATAATTGAAATTTCCAAAAATGGCGACTATATGTAAAGAACTAATTGGACTTTTTCTTTTCTTAGAATGGAATGACGTGTGGCGATGGGGACAAGAACCGATTTTGTTTTATTCTGGTTAATCTCAAACTATTTTTTTCACCTGATTTGAAGAAGAAAATACCTCCTCTCCCACCCCATCCCCTCCCTTCATCAGCTGAATGAAATCGTCAGACGCCGTCTGTTAAGGGGTTTGGATACTTTCTAATGTGGTTGGATCCCACTTAAAGGGAGTTGGATTCCTCTTAAGGTAGTTGGATTCTGTTTAGAGGTTTCGGACCCTTAAAGAGGAATCCAACCCCATTAAGAGGGATCTAATCCCATTACGAAGGATCTAATCCCAGTAAGAATGATCTAATACCACTTTTCGAATCAAATCCCGTTAAATGGGCTTTGGTGAACTATAAGCATTATTAGGTGAGTATGGCGTCGTTTGACCGCTGTGGAATCGTAGTTATCGCCTCCGTCTCATGAGACCAAAGGCTCTGTTTCGATTCCAGTCACTGCAGATGATTGTCACCCACTCTGTCCTAGCACGTAGGGCAAATGTGACGGTTTCGGCCGCAGTTAAGCGTTACCTGGTGTATGCTCCTCGCCTCTTTAGTGTCTCCCTGTCAGGGATTGATGAAATGATGCATATTGTAATTATATGACATTTCAAATGAGAGAGAGGAGAGAGGGAGAGAGGGAGAGAGAGAGAGAGAGAGAGAGAGAGAGAGAGAGAGATGATGGAGTCTCCCTCAATGACATATCTCTTCTTCTCATTCTCTTCTTCCTCTGTCATCAATTGCTTTCATTCATCCTAGTAGCGGATTTGCGATGAACCTGGCCAGTAGTGGATTTAGGTTGATATGGATTCATAGCAACCCATGGGAACTGTTAGAGCACGTACAAGGAATAAGAGTGAACCATGATATATTTTTTCTGTTAATGATAATAATTTGGCGAAAAATATATAGAATAACAAACATTTACCTAAAGATGGGTTAGGTAGGCCTAAGGCTTGCATGGGTTGAATTAAGTTAGGAATATCGTATGCCCTATAAATTTAACCTGAAGCTTCTGACATAAAACCTAACGTATGTAAATAAAAGATCATCTTCAATTCTGGTTGATTTTACGAGCCTTTGCCCATGCTCAGTCTGCGAAATTACACGACAAAGATTCATACAATAGCCTGCTGCTCCTGTGCCCTGGGGTCTATTATCTACATAAAATATGCAGTCATGATAGACGGCCAATCCAGTACAAACTGGTTCACAGTGTGTGTGTGTGTGTGTGTGTGTGTGTGTGTGTGTGTGTGTGTGTGTGTGTGCGTGTGTGCATTTACCTAGTTGTATTATACGGGAAGGGAGCTATGCTCGAGGTGACCCGTCTTTGTATCTTTCAACATCAAGTTTTTTCTTAAAATCTTGAATAGTATTTGCACACATTGTTTCTTTATCTAAGTTATTCCATATATCCAGCACTCTGTGTGGGAAGCTATTCTTTTTCCGATCTCTTCTGTAGTTATCCTTTTTGAGATTCTTTTCATGACCTCACGTTTTTCCATTGTCATTTTTAGTCAATCTTTTCTGTGTGTGTGTGTGTGTGTGTGTGTGTGTGTGTGTGTGTGTGTGTGTGTGTGTGTGTGTGTGTGTGTGTGTGTGTGTGTGTGCTTAGAAGTTTCAGGAAATAATTCTAATTCAAAAAATAACCAGAGCAGTGAGCGTTACTCCTAATCAACAATTACCCTTGCGTCGAGTATGATATATTCCAACACTTATGTAACGCTGTTGGGTACATTGTATTACAAACAAGGCGAATGCATACTTTCTTCATTTTTACCATTACTGGACAAATTGAATGTTGATTTATGCATATTCATCATCTTCTAACCTCATTAGGTATCGATTCTCATTCATCTACTTGTCATTTTGTTAAATCCATGAATACTCTAGTGCTTACACGTTAGTTCTGTGTACAAGAATTGAATTGTTTTTGAAATGGTCCCTCCCTCAGCTTGGAAGACCACGGGTTCTATTTTTTATCATTTATTTTTTTATTCCTCTATTTATTCATTGATCTAGTTATCTATTATTCTACATTAGCGTCATTTATCATTTCTTTATCAAAGCGCCAATCCCACTACATTTATGAACTGTCGATGAAGATCTTGTAATGCAAAAAACGCAGTGTCGCTTAGAAAAATATCGTGCAACTCAGACCTTTTCAGTCCCGTTTTTCAAAACCATTCAACCCCCCGCCCTAAGGAGTTAAGTTCACGTTCTTATCCAAAGGGATGGCATGTTATTCGTTAAAATATGAAAATGAACGATAAAATGAAGTACACTATGTTACAGTTTCTGAGTTACGGTATTTCACAAATGTCAGTGATTGAACGGGTGGGGAGAGTAGTGTTGGCGGGAACGACGAGTAAACTTGCTCAAATAATTTATTTTATTTGCTCTTAGGTTATTTATTTCGCTTAGTTTTGTTTCATTTGTTCTATTCTTTACTTTAGCTAATTCTGCTTTATTCCTTTTAATTCTGTTTCTGCCCAAATCCCGAAATTATTTTCGTCACTTCAATTATTATAATTATTATTATTACTATTATTATTATTATTATTACTATTATTATTATCATTATTTGTCCTAGTCGTCTTGAGAATTCTGCGTCAGAATATTCGAAATTCGCCACTGCCTGTCTTAAGGTATCTGTCTACTCTCTCAATGTCTCCAGGTTCATGCAACATAGGCAACCTCAGGCTCGCTTTCCCTTCAGAACGATTTCTACGTTCCAAGTTCGGTTGTCTGTGTTCCTGTTCATATCACACAATTTCTATCCCCATGTATGCATTTATATTTATTATCGCTGCTATATTCTTTTTCTTTTACGTATGTCTGTGTTCCTGCTTATACCATATTATTTCATTCCGTTGTGGAATGGACTTGAGATCAAAGGGAGAGCTGAACTGATGCGATCTTGTTTCGTCAGCTGAATAGTCAGTAAATAAATAAAGAATAAATAAATCAAGCACAACTGCCAATACCGGCTTCTCACTCACGAATAGCCTCAGACCCGTTACTGCCTCCTTCGAGCAAGACGGGTGTGGTGTAAGGTCACGATATTACCCACGGATCAGACTAAATGAGTCTGAATCATCACCCGGGTGTAGAAATGGCTGTCGATCACGAGTCCACGTTGGTAATATCCTGCTCACCAGTCATCTGACAGTGAGAAATGAAATGCCCTTACCTACCCCAACCTGAAATGCATTTCTTCATCTCCCATCCACCTCCCACCAACTCCATCGCCAAACGTCTCAGATTATAATTAGAGTTGAAATAGTAACCGTCTGTTTGGAAACGGCTGCCAATCTCAGACACGGTTTATGTCTTAATAATTTGTATTAATAACTGTTAGGCAACTCGATTCATTAATTTGATAGAGCCATCCCTTTTCCATCTCAACTTCCACGAATAATAGGCCTATGGATTTGAGTAATCTCGGGATATGTACTTTCTAACATCTAGAACATTTGTCCCGGTCCAGTCACGAAATTATCCTTATTCAGGGGCCCGACGATTGCAGAACGACATTGACGCTCCCGGTGATGTCAGTTGCACACAATAAAACCTCTTCTGTTTTATCTGTAACATATGTCTGCAAATGAAATAACCCTGTGAATGCCATGTTTTATTTTTGCATTCTTTCAATACAACGTAAATCATATACATTGCCTGGCACATTTGCAAAATGGTGAAATTAAATATATTGGGCGATCGTCCATCACTAGATTGGGGTAAGACAAGTTGATTTCCAAATCTGGATTTTAGCTATTCTAATTGCCAGAACTGTATAAGAGGTAACTATACATGTTTTTTCAAATACTACCGTAATTTGTATTGCCTCGTTAAACATATTTAGTTTGTTTTCTTTGCAGTGGCTGTACCCGTTTTCTGAAGTACAACTTTAAAAAAAATGTCGGAACTGTGTAGTCTTCCTATCTGACGACAAAGACGCAGAAATTCTTATTGTGATTTGTCACAAATTAAAGGAATCTCTTGTTTATAGTTACTCCGGTCTTTCTTTTTTCAGTTATGTGAGAATTGATACCAATACATGCTAGCCGATCGTCGAAGAATTTATTTACTCAAGCCTAATACACGAAACCAGTCCCGGGGTCTGAGGCCGTGGCAGTTGGCGTGATTTGGGCATTGTAACGCTTTCGACTGCGGCTATTCACTTGCGCAGATCAACCATTCTGTATCGCCTTTGGTCACGAGATAACGACATTGAAATCCCCACCGAAGTGCACGAAGGGAGTGTCATGTTTCGCCCCATGCATAGACGATGAGGATCCTCGCAAAGCCATATTGAACTTGCTCGTGCATAGCTGAAGAGCCAGCCACGCGGAGCTCCTCTGCTATGGTGAAGCAAGGCAGTCCCTACAGTGAAATAAATGGTGTGTGTGTGTGTGTGTGTGTGTGTGTGTGTGTGTGTGTGTGTGTGTGTAATATATATATATATATATATATATATATAAAAATATATATAAATATATATAAATATATATATATATATATAAATATATATATATATAATTCAGGATGAAATACGGGGAAGAAGAGCAAAGTGGGCTGGACACTGCATACGAATGGGGGCAGACTACCAAAGAATGTGATGGAAGGAGTAGAGGGTAGATGACCAGTAGGGAGACCCAGGTACAGATGGATGGATGGAGTAAAGAAGGACGTGGAGAGGGTGGCACCAAGAGAGGACTGGAAAGAATTGACAGAGGATAGAACCATCTGGAGAGGCATAGTGAAAGCGGTGAAGGGCCGTCCGGCCTGACAACCAACAGAGTAAAAGTGTGTGTATATATATATATATATATATATATATATATATATATATAGAGAGAGAGAGAGAGAGAGAGAGAGAGATACAAAAGGAACATAAAGTGTAATCATAGGTATCTGCAAACACGCATCATTTCCTCTAAACCTTTGATGAGATAAGCTATAACGTGTAAAATGGGCGTGATATGATACAAAATCAGATATTTGTTCACACACCCACGGCTTGCTGGGGGTAGTCGTTAGCGTCTTGACCTCCCAATTCAATGGATCCGAGATCGAGCACATAGTCACTGTCTCCCATGGGCAAAGAGATGGTGTGTATGTCATCTGGTGGTAGTGTACGGGATTGAAGCAATGCTCATGAGGCCCCGTCTTTATTCCTCAATTTGTCAAACCCTGCCTGCCACTGATCAACAAAGGATTTGTTCCAAGAGAGAGGGGGCCTCTTGTCTAGGTATTTTCGTATTCTAAATCCAAACACATTCCAAAAAATGTTGTATCACATTTTTTTCAGTATACTTATTTTGTTAGTGTGATCATCATTGTGTTTCTAAGAAAATTTCCTCAATTGAGGATGGTTTGGAAACACAATGATGATAACAGAAAAAAATCAAGTGTACTGGAACACTTTTTTTTTTTTTTTTTTTTTTTTTTTAAGAATGTGAAAATACCTGGGAAAGAGGCACCTTCTCTCTTGGGACAAATTCTTTGTTGACCAGTGTAGTTTTTTGTGTTCCAGTACACTTTTTTTTATTTTTTCTATTGTGACCATCATTGTGTTAACAAGAAAATTTCCTCGTTTGAGGATGGTCTGTTATTCTGCAATGATGTCCAATCTTTATGAAAGACCTTGACCTTGAGTATAACAAAAGAGTGGCACTTGTTTATTGAATCTACGAAGTAAGCTTGAAGGCAGTCCTACTCGTATCATGAAAATTATTCGAGAACAATTAATTGAAACAAATATTCGAACAATAATTAATCGATATGCAGTTATTCTAATAAAGAGTTGTTTGAACGAATTTTTTTATAATAGGCAATTGTTAGAAGTGTAACTTATTCGAACTGTTGTTAGGTTAGGTTAGGTTATTTATACTGTCTGAATAAAGAATTTTGCATTTCGAATAATTATCATTTCATATTATTGTCCTCTCTAATAACTTTCATTCTAACAATTTTCTATTAGAATAAATGTTGTTCGAATAATTATTTTCGATTAATTGTTTTCGATTAATTTTTTCGAACAATGTTCACATAATCGTCCTATTAATGCAGTGGTGGTTCCCAAACTTCTTCAGCTTGTTACCCAATTTAACACCCTACGTTAAGCATGTTATCCCTTTTCACAAAATGTTTTCAGCATTGACATATGTGGCTAAATTAAAACAGAAGATATATTTTCGCTTATTTGTTGTATTTGAACATTGTGCATCTCAAATGACCATTGCCAAAGATATCGAGAAAGTCAGTGGGATGGATGAAGTTGCATGCTTCAAGAAGAAGCTAATTGAGGAATTCTTGGCTTCTTGATTTTCAGAATTCTTAACTTTTTTTTTATGTCACCCCTCCATTAGCCCCCGTTTTTTTTTTTTTTTCGTTTTTTTTAACACCAGTTTGGGAACCACTGTATTAATGGAGATAAGTTTCATTCTGTTCCTGTCTCATGCAGATAATATGAAGGAAATATATAATAGTATGAAGCTTTGATTACAATAAATAAATAAATAAATAAATAGATTAATAGAAATAAAGTATGGGGAATTCAAATGGAATATCTGTGTTGACCAAAGGTAGTGGCACTTTTTGGAGTGCATATGGTCACATTATGTTTTGTTGCTTTCTTTGTGAGTGGGACAATCAGAAGAAAAAAATCACTATATAAAGAAAGTATGGCCAAAGTAATATTTGGTTCCATGAGAGAAGAATGTCATTGGTACTCCACTTGTTGATCCCGAGAAAAATTATCTGCATTTGTACATCAAGCTAAGGTTAATGAAGAAGTTTATCAAAGGTATGGATAAAACTGGCGAGGGATTCAAATATTTGAGAAATATATTTCCCACAATAAGTGACACCTAAATCAAAGATAATACTTTAATAGGCCTGCAGATTAGGGAATTGATGCAAGATCAAATGTCTGATGAAGTGCTTTCTGATGTTGAAAAAGCTGCATAGCTATCATTCAAGAAAGTCTACATAAACGTCATACAAAAACCTGGGATAAAATATGAGCCTGTAAATCCACTCCTTGGACTCTGTCACTTGGTGCAGTCAATTGATGAGCATGGCGAGAGGTTTTACCAGGACTTTTTTTAATATGGAAACTGGGTACTAAGGAAACTAGAGCCCATCTTTGCTAGATGATTACTGTTGAACATTTAGAAGGGACGCTCCAGAAACCAAATAGAGCCGGAAAGCTAATATCGCTACATTTAAAAGGCCAGTACATTAGTAATATCACCCTGATATATTGATTAAAGACATACCTTTGTTGCAAGATTAAACTATATCACAAAAACATGCCTGATAGACAAAATCTGAAAATGTATTTGAATTTCACGTAATTAACGACATTAAATTCACCTACTTTAGTTTTTGGAATGAAAAAATTTATTTTTGTTGACCAGTGTTATTATTACTATTACATATATATATATTTTCTTTTCTTTTCATGTAGTGCTGGTTTGAGTTGTATTCTTAACCAAATTATTCCGTAATTATACACTTCTCCATGGAATGCTATACTTCCTGACATCTTATTTTTTATAAGTTTCTTATTACGACCTCTTATCCAACTTCCTTCTTGTACCAGTAATTCGTTTCTGTTAATTTTCTTCAAATCTGTCTTCAGTTAAAGTATCATTATTATGTCTCCTCTCTCTCTCTCGCTCTCTCTCTCTCTCTCTCTCCGTTTCTCTAAATCAGGAGGTCACAGTTTCTTCAGTCTTTCCTCATATACCTTGTTTGTTTAAACCAGAGACCATCTTAGTTGCTACGTTTTGTATTCTCTCTATTTTTCTTATATATTTCTTTAGGTGCGTGCTCAACGGAACCCATACATCGGGTCACACGGGAGGAATGGCTATTGATCACGTGACTAGCACGTGATCCAAGACCATGGAAAAAGACATACATACATACACACACACACGCACACACACACACACACACACACACATATATATATACATACATACATATATATACATATATATATATAAATATATATATATATATATATATATATATATATACATATATACATATCTATTCCCCCAACGTTTCGACCCTACACAAGGAGTTCAGGGAATGAAAGTAGAAGGTCAAGGCAGTTTATATACAAGGCAAGGTCATCTCGTTGGACGTCTACGCACTCCCCTCGCTTTCTACCTCCTCTTGGTCGTAATCTTGGTCAACTAAAAATTATTCACAGAAGACTTGAAAAAAAGGGAAAGAGTTGAAGCACCGTATGTTATATTCCACGTATGCAGCAGCCATTGTGAAGTATTCATATATTTGGACATGAACTGTCGTGACCTTGTACTTTACCTCCCCACCCACCCCCATCACTAAAGAAATCAGTCACTAACGCTTGTCACGTGCTAGCCCAGGTTCGAGTCCTTGGCCGTACCACGTTTCAGTTTCTGCATGTTGGGCTCCTCGAGTCTCTCGATGTTGATGGCTTAGAATTAAAGTGTATTGTGTTTGATATATATATATATATATATATATATATATATATCATTATGCATAAAACCTCTCCATCCGGTGCAGATTGACACTGAATCATAGGGAGCCAATTCTACAAGCAACCATCAGTGCTTAGCTGTAAGACAAAGCTGTAATGTCCTTGGTAGACCGCTGCAAGCCCTCCATTTCCTTAGTTCTCTTTAAACTTCGTGTAAGAGGTTGAAATGTTTGTAGGTACTGTACACCACATTTGATAACGGCGACCAAGTATTGTTCATTTAGTAACCCGATTTTTTTTTTTTTTTTTTTTTTTCATATGAATGGTATTGAAAGAAAACAAAGGGCTAAAACTCTTCGTAATATTTTTGTAAGTCATTCTCAGGATATCAGTATTTGTGATTAACTTTAACCCAACAGTCCTAACCTAACTTAACATTGCTAACTTAACCTTGTCAGAGGCAACTTCATCTGAGGCTACTTTCATATACATAACCTAACCGTGCTTAATTAACTGTTTTTCAGCCAAGAACCATGAAAATAGGCTAAGAAACCATATAGTGTAGTGAGCGCTGAAATTATTGTTTGTATTAAGAGAAGATTAGATAACTTTATGGATGGGGATAATAGGTGGTAATGGACATGGAACTGCCTAGTGGAGGCCTTGTGGTCTCTTGCAGTCTCCTTTATTATTATGTTCTTATGTCTTATGGAGTATAAGACAGGAGGGGAAGTGACGCGCCATGGGCTATACGCATCGTTCACAGCATCGTCATATAGACTCTTCCAGAAAGTTCTATGACTCACTGAGCGTGTGCTAAGGGCTTTGGTCGGCGACACGCCAACACCTGATATTTCCAAAAACTCCAGATGTATTGATTCTTCTTCCTATCCGAAAACACAACCAAATATTCTTTATTTGAGGACCTATACCCTATTTCAGCAGATCCGAGAAGATTCGGTCTTATTTCACGGCGACAACTCCGACTGATGCCCCGGATGCGCTGCGATAAAGTGAAAGATCGGATTTTGGGAAGTCTGTTAGAGATGCAAGTACCTCCTCTTGCGTGGGACGTCTATTGAACGATATAGGAGATATGCAAGTTGGAGCCATCGGTGGAAAAAAGGACAGTGCATGAACTGCGTGTCAGAAGGCTTCCTATGAATAAAAAAGTATGGGCGATTGAAACGATCCTTGTGGAATACCACTCCAATATGGGACAAGAGCAATGAACTTACGCAATGGATGTCATAGATTGGTTAATAATGAAAAAGTAGGTGAAGAAATGGTATAGATTTCGGAGAAATTTTTTGAGTTATGAATATACATGTGGTGTGTGAAGAAACTAATTGCCTGTAAGATTATTCAGAACAGTAATACTTAACTTGCGAGTACATAAGGAAAATCACTGAGGCACATAGACTGAAAGGTTGAGATCTTGGAGTAAGTGTAAAAAAAGTTATACACTAATACAGTAAACTTCGTCCCAAACTTATTTACAAAGGCGGAGCATGCCGACAGGAGACCTTTTGGTCCATATCTAGGTCGGATGCGAAAAAAAAACATAGTAATAATAAACTAATAAATAAAAACTATAATACTGTAAATAACAAATAAAAACAAATAAATGCATAGGTATAGTTAAATAATAAACATACAGGTAAATAGTAAATAGTAATAAATTGACATATAACTAATAATAAATGAAAATCAAACAGACAAATTATAACAAAACAAATAAACAATATAAAGTAAATTATAATCATTACAGCATCTTGCTTAGGTGTTTATCTAAATGATTCTTAAAGCTTCGAACTGAACTACATTGCACTGCCTGTGCAGGAAGTTTATTCCATTCATCAACCACACGGTTGGCAAAACTGTTTCTACCTACTTCCAAATTGAATCTATTTCCGGACAGTTTGAGACCATTGTTTCTCGTCTGATTCTCATTCAATGTGAAAAATTTGTCACTTTTGATGTCAATTCCCTTTAGAATTTTAAAGACCTGTATCAATTCACCTCTGAGTCTACGCTTTCTTAGGGAAAACAGATTCATATGTTTTAGTCGATTTTTGTATGCTTTATTTTTGATATTTTAAATCAGTTTTATAGCTCGCCGTTGTAGTTTTTCCAGTCTGTCAATGTCTTTAATGAGATTCGGTGACCATACGGAAACAGCATATTCCAAATGTGGACGAACTAACGATTTATATAACTTGTTAATGAGTGATGGACTTTTGAAATCAAAAGATCGCGCAATCAGTCCTAGAATCTTATTTGCTTTCTCAGAGGCTGAAATACACTGCTTGGATGATTTGAGATCGTTACTGATAATTACGCCGAGATCTTTTTCACTATCCACTTTTGTTAACGAATTTCCAAATAACTTGTAATCGTACTTACTGTTATTTCTACCTATGTGCATTACCTTGTGTTATATTTCATTAGCTACTTTTCAGACCATTGCTGTAATTTATTTAAATCTTCTTGAATATCTAATTGGTTTAAGTGATCATTTGCCACTCCGCACAGTTTTGTATCATAAGCAAATTTGGAAACAGTAGATTTTAGTCCATGGTCTATATCATTTATATATACTATGAATAGAAGTGGCCCAAGAACGGAACCCTGAGGAACTCCACTTGTAACATTTTTCCATCTAGAAGTTTTCCATTTAAAACAACTCTCTGTTTTCGATCATTCAACCAATTACTAGTCCAACTTAATAGGCTACCATTTATTCCGTGTAAAGCTAATTTAGTAAGTAGTCTTTCGTGTAGGACGGTATCAAAAGCTTTTGCAAAGTCTACATATATTAAATCTATATTGTTTTCTTTTGTCATAATTCGAGATAACTGTGTTGTAGAATTCGAGTAAGTTAGTCACGCAAGAACGTTTCCGTCTGAAACCATGCTGGCTATCATTTATCAAACGGTTACTTTCTAAATGATGTTCGATAGCATCTCTGATGATAGTTTCCATTATTTTTCCTACGATTGAAGTCAAACTTATAGGCCTATAGTTATTTGGTTTCTTTTTGTCACCCCTTTGAATATGGGAGTAACGTTAGCTAGCTTCCATTCTCT
>NC_134781.1:76906556-76914056 GCF_046742065.1 Oratosquilla oratoria | reverse complement strand
TATATATATATATATATATATATATAATGTGTTAATCTTTTTCAACCACATTAATTTTTCACCTTAATCCCATGCCATCACGATCGAGACTGACAAGGAGCTCGACGGAAGCATATACGGAAACTGATACATAGTCAAGTTAAGGACTCGAACCCAGCTGAGACGTAACAAGTGAACAGTGACTTAAACCATTGCGCTATCAAGAGAATTGTGATTGAAAATTACTAATGTCTGTGTACTGGGGACCATTCAGTGTGTGTGTCATGAGAAATAGCCATCTGGGAAAGGATGCAAACAGTTTATATGAAAGGTGTGATTGTACCGACAATGTATGTGGCGAAGGCTTTGGAGTTTAAGAGAGGCAGAAAGAAGTTTAAATGTGTTTGTGATGAAGTGTCTGAGAAGTATGATAAGGGTTACAAGGTTGGATAAAGTGAGAAACGAGAAGATAAGAAGGAGAGAGGGGATGGAAAAAGAGATGGCAGATAGGGCGGATGAAAGAGTATTGGGATGGTTTGGACACATGGAAAGAACGAGTGAAGAAAGATTAGCAAAAGAGGTGTGGAAGGCAGAGGGGGAGGGGAGATGGAGTGAACTGTAGGGGACGACTTTGGATGAGATGAATGAATAGGGTGGAAAGGGCTTTAAGCAAGAGGGGAATGACTGTTGAGCAAGAAAGGGAGAAGGCAAGGAATAAGAAAGAAAATGGCTTTGTATGGATGATACTTTGAAGAAGCCCAAAGGGATTTCTCCCAGTCATCTTTCTATTTTCGCATGAGGGGACAGAGAGGGGAAGTCGCCGATTTAGTGAAGCGGCTTTGCTGTGGATGTGCTGTGCCTTGCTGCATTGCTTCTGACCCAGGTAGTGGGCAGGAGACAGGGATGACCCTTCGTCCACGAGGAGTTAGGATAAGAGAGTAACAATGGTGATGGATGAGAATGGGTTTGTGCCTTTGAATTGGTTACCTCTTATAAGCGGGAAAAACCCTTTGTACATAGATGTGTGTAAATCAATACCATGATCTTGAATTACGTGTTGGACTCTTGATGGACGGCTATTACCCTCCCGAAAGAGTTTCCAACTCATATATGGCCCGATTCATGGGAAATGCTGTGACCGTACACACGCGCGCGCGCACACTCATACACACTTATCCACAAACAACTCTTTGCCACCAGAGCTATGATGCCGGCTTGCAGTGTCGAGATGCTTTTCAGTCCTGGGTGAGGACTCGAACTCAGACCACTGAATTAGCAATCGAGCGCGATACCACTACACGAGCGAGTCAGTGTGTGTGTGTGTGTGTGTGTGTGTGTGTGTGTGTGTGTGTGTGTGTGTGTGTGTATGTGTGTGTGTGTGATTTTAATTTAAAGTATGACTCCTGCATGGACTAAAATTTAGACTATTCCAGAAAATAACGCATATGTTTGGAAAATGTGTTTTTTCCATGTCTTTCAGACCAGTGGACATTTTTCAACTTGTTAAATTTTGCTTACCGGCTTCAGTGATCTGAACACCACAATGTAATTCCCTTTCTCTTCAGACCCTCTGGTCTCTTCTCTGTATGTCTGCTCTGCAAAGATGGTCATTATTTTGGTTACTGCTCTTTCTATTCTCTTCATCATCTTCCATTGTGAGTGTGTGAGCTCAGAACTCATATTGGCCCTAAATTATGGGTTACGCTGAAATCTTACAATCACACACCCAACTCCTTGCCCATCAGGGTTGGAGTGTCGGTTCGCACTGCAGCGATGAGGAACTTGGGTCGCTAAATTGGCGGTCAAGAACGGAACCACTGCTCCGTCGAGCCGGTGTGTGTGAGTCTGTGTATTTGTGTGTGCGTGTGTGTACGTGTGTGCTTAAATCTAATGTATAGGGTAGGAGACCCGATGACCATTTCTCTCCAGCAATCCTTTATCTAGTTTTAATCCGCTTATGTTTGGGTTGTTTCAATCTTTAAACCATTTTAGTTTATGTATCTACAGTATGTAGAAAAATGTGTTTCTTGACATCCTTTATCATTTTTCTATGGCCTCAAAAATGTATGCATTTACCTAATTGTATTGTACAGGAAAGGAGCAACGCTCGTGGGGAACCGTTTCCAACTCTTCGATTTCTCATATCTAACTTCGAATTCATGTGTAGTTCCAATTTGTTCTGCATCCTTAATTTCCAGTTGTCATATTTAGATTTTAATTCATGTATTGTTCCAGGTTGGGCTACATCACATATGGACAGGGGACTGGAAATGGTTAAAGAAAATGGAGAAAAGCGGGAGGTGAGCCAGTTGTTGTTTGCTGACGACACTGCGTTTGTGGCAAGACCAGAGGAGAGATTAAGGGAATTAATGACGGAGTTCGGGAAGGTAGGAGATAGGAGAAAGTTGAAGGTAAGTGTGGGTAAAAGGTGATGAGATGTACAAGGGTAGAGGATGACAGTAAGTTGAATTTAAGTCTAAAAGGAGAGAGGCTGGAAGAAGTGGATAGCTTTAGGTATTTGGGGTCGCACGTGACAGGAAAGGGAGGAATGGAGGTGGAGGTAAACTGTAGATTGAAAGAAGCAAATAAAGGCCTTGAGGGACTTAAAAATGTTATGAAAAATAGGCATCTGGGAATGAATGCAAAGAGGAGATTGTATGAAGGGGTGATTGTCCCGACGGCATTGTAGGCAGAGACTTGGAATTTAAGAGACAGGAAAAAAATAAATGTGGTTGAGATGACATGTCTGAGAAGTATGGTAAGGGTTACTAGGTCGAATCGAGTGAGAAACGAGGTGAGGAGGAGAGCGAGAGTGGAAAGATGGTAGATTGGGCTGATGAAAGATTATTGGTATGGATTGGCCACGTCGGAAGAATGATGAAAGATTAGTAAAAGAGGTGTGGAAGGCAGAGGTGGAGGGTGTGAACTTGAGGGGACGACCGAGGATGATATAAATGGATGGGGTGAAGGGGGGGGGGGGTTGAGCAAAAGGGGAATGTCTGTTGAGCAAGGAAGGGAGAGGCAGGAGATAGGGATGAGTGGGGAATGCCTGTGTACATACACTATAAGCAAGAAAGGAAGAGGCGGGGAATGGGGGTAAGGAGTGCTTATGGGTGAATGATATTTTGACGCAACCTAAGGGGATTCACGCCTCGTCTTCTCTTCTACTGCATGAGGGGACGGAGAGGGGTAGGGGGAAGTCACCGATTAAGTAAAGCGGCCTTGCTGTGGATGCACTGTGTCTTGCTACATTGCTTCTGACTCAGGGGCAGTGGACGGGACACAGGAATGTCCCGTCATCCATGAGGAGCTAAGATGAGAGTGGGGGGAAGGTGGTGGGGGGAAATGGAATGGCTGGGAGCAGGTAAGTGCCTTTGATTTGGCTACCTCCCTTATAAGGGGGAAAAGCTTTTGGTATAGAGATAAATATGGGACAAAATATTTCTTCACGTCCTTTAGATGTAGTCTTTTTAAATCCTTCTCTTGATCTATTAAACCCCTCCTACCCTTAAATCACGAGATCTCTTCTTTTAAAGTAGTCTATCTCCTTTAACGACATAAATAGTATAATAGTATGATTTCTCAATCTTTCAAGGTTGGCAGATCCAGTGTTTTTAGACGTTTCTCGTACTGCTTATCTGTCAGACTGGGAACTAGTTTGATTACTGCGAGGGGATCATGCCACAGGCATATTCTATTCTTGGACGGGGATCATGCCACAGGCATATTCTATTCTTGGACGTAGCAGGGTTTTTATGAATTTTTAATATCTTCACTCATAAAGCTGATAGCCACTTTTATCTTCTGCAGCAATCCGTCTTTCCCACAATCCGGCTAATATGTCTGTCACGTGACAGGTTGTCTTTTATCAACACTCCCAAACCTTTCTCCCCCTAAACATTTGTAATGGATCCGCTTCCCAAAGAATTGTTCAAAAGATAGTTTTTTTCAGCTATTGCCCATTTCCGGTACTTTGCATTTTTGTAGTACCGAAATTAATTTTCATTTCTTGGCTCCATGTGAAAAATGTCCAGATCTTTTTGCAGTAACCTTCATCGTTTCTCACTCTTATGGCTTTTTCACCGTCTGCAAACATGTTAGCATGATTTGTATCTTACATTATGTCGGTGATATATTTAAGAACCATTAGAGGTGCTAACACTGAACCGTGTGGAACTTCACTGGTCACTGCTCTCCATCCTGACATCTTATCTTTTACTACTGTCCTCATGTATGTTCCCTTCAAAAAATATTTCATCCATTTGAGTAGTTTCATCCATTTGAGTAGTCTCTTAGTCCTCCAATGTGCTCCGATTTTCTCTTAAGTTGATTATGAGGTAATTTATCGAAAAGCTTCTCTATACCGAGGTACACACAATCCACCCAACCTTCTCTTTCTTGCAGCGCATCAATCACTCTCGAGTAAAAGCTTAAAATGTTTTATTTACATGATCATCCAGATCTGAAACCAAACCGACTGTCTGTCAGAATGTTCATCTCTTCAAGACATCTAACCCACCGATCTTTCACAATCGTTTCATTTAATCTCACTACAGTGCTGGGCAGTATTACCGGTCTATAGTTTAATGATGCCTCCTTACTTTTATCTTTGTGAATGAGTGCTACATTAGCCCCTTTCCAATCGTGCAGCACTATTCCTTCTTTTAATGAACATATAGCAAAGCTGTGAATCCTATCTGCCAATTATTCTCTACAATTTTTAAACATCCTATTAGAGATCCCGTCAGGTCCAGAAGCTTCTCACATCCAATGATCCAGAGGGATTGAACACTTCCCTCACTTCTACACTTGCGTCTTCTAAACTCGATTTTTTGGTGCACTCGCTTTCCTCTAATAATTATCTGAGCCGAAGCCTCCTCAAAGACCTCACCACCCACTATTAGCTTGGTGATTTCTTCACTGTGTCTCAATGTACCATTGATGAACGTGTAAACAGGTTTCGGTCTGTCTGTGCATTTATGTATAACAATTTCAAAATTACTGTCCTCCTTCCGGCAGATTCTTGTATAATCATTTCGAGCATCTGTGTAAGCTTCCTTTTTATTATTGCATCTTCTTTCTCCGTTTCCCCCATGTCATGTCCTTTTTTTTCTGTTTCACATCTTTTGTTGCAACCAGTCTTCTTTCCGCTTCTTCCACTCATCTTCGACATACGTTGTTCATTCCCAAGTTGTGATTATAAAGAAAACATTTCCATTTCCTCATAGCTCCAGTGGTATTCGAGAGTTCTCAGTCTGCTTCTTCAAAGTAATTTCTTTGATCCTGAGAGGTCTGCCTTCACCAAAATTTTGTTTGTCTTGGCTATCTTTCCTCATCTGTCAGCTGAAATTCAATTGTTACATTGTCACTTCTTCCTTTGGGGCAAAGGTAATGTGTGTGTGTGCGAGCGTGTTTGTGTGTGTGTGTGTGTGTGTGTGTGTGTGTGTGTGTGTGTGTGTGTGTGTGTGTGTGTGTGTGTGTGTGTGTGTGTGTGTGTATGTGTGTGCGTGTGTGTGTGTGTGCGTTTAGGTAAAAGAGATGTAAATAAATAACTTTGTCAGAAATTCATGATTGATTCTGCCTCCTAATGGGATAGAAGAAATGTCCCCAGGAATAGCAGATATTTATTTCTATATATTTTGGGGAAAAACATATACAGGTCCACAGCTATCTGGCTTCCTACCCCCCCCCCCTCCACACACACAACATCAGGGAGTTTAGATACATTACTTTTTTATTTAACTTATTTTATCTACTTATTATTTATTTACTTATTTATTTGTCTTTGCGATGATGATGATACATTATCTTTTTATTTAACTTATTTTATTTACTTATTATTTACTTATTTGTTTTTGCGATGATGATGATGATTCAACACAAAATGGGGTCTCGATCGACAGAAACCTTTTCCAAGGCGTGGTCCACCCCCTCCCCCCTCAAATGTATAAAATCACGTGTTTCCTTAGATTAACACTTGTGAAGCGATGAGGCGGAGGAGGTAAAGTAGCCACCGCATAATTCACGGCTGTTCGGCAGGTGCAAGGACGGACGTGGAATTCTAGCCGCCATGAAGGACGCTTTAGCTTGTACGCTTAAAGGAGGAGGAGGAGGAGGAAGAAGAGGAGGAGGAGGAGGAGAAAGGGGGAGGATAGGAGGAAAAGGGGAAAGGAGGAGGAGGAAAAGGAGGACGATAGGAGTAAAGAGAGAGGGCGAAGGAGGAGGAGGAGAAAATAGGGGAGAGGACAGGAGTAAAAGAGAGAGGGGGAGAGAGGAGGAGAAAGGAGAGGAAATGTAGAAAAAGGAGGAATTAAAAAATATATATATGGAAAAGGAGAGAGGAGGATGAGAAAGAGGAAAGATAAAGACAGAGGGAAAAGAGAGAGGGGAAGAAGCGGAGGAGAAAAAGAAAGAGGGAAGGAGGAAAAGAGAAGGGGGAAGGAGGAAAGGGAGGAGGCAGAGAAAACGTAAGAAAATTAAATTAAAAAGAGAATGTGGAAAATGAGAAAGAGGAGGACGAAAAAGAAAAGGAGTGGAGAGGAGGAAGAGAATTCAGGTTCCATTGTCCCCAAAATTTGTCAATTCTAAAACTTCCCCACCCACACTAAAAATTAATAAAATCGCCTGGCGACAGTTAGAAAAACATATCCGGATTATGTCACCGAGACTAAGCCCCTACTGCCGCCAAGCGATTTTATTCACCTCCGTGCCCCCCCCCCTTGGCCATGCTGTGGATGTGCTATGCCTTGCTGCATTGCATCTGACCCTAGGCAGTGGGCAGGACACAGGGATGACCCGTCATCCATGAGAAGTTAAGATGAGGTGGGTGGGAGTGGAATGAGTGGGAGTGGGTATCTTTCTTTTGTTTTTGGCTACTTCCCTGGTAAGGGGGAAATATTCTTTTGGTATATGTAATACAATAGTGGGTGCTACTATAGCGTGTGGTCTACCGCCATTCGTCGCCTACCCAGGTGCAGCCTGATGTCTATATACCGCGACCCGCGTTCCTCCGTGAAATTCCCTCACCTATCCAAACATGTGTCCTGCCCAAATACATAAAAAAAACGTGACCTGTCCACGTGACCTGACCTAACCTATTTGTGTCAATCTTAGAAGATGTACGAAATGTGTATCGCAAGAATAAATGTATAGAAATATATGTTAACATAGTTTATTTTTACATTTCTTTCATTTAATATGAATGTAATTAGAAATACAATTATCTAAGTCATTCCTAGGATATGTACAAAATATGTGTTTATTGCTAAAATAAATGTATGGAAATGGTAGACCTCACCCTATAGTCACTTAGTGCTAACGGGAAGTAGACCTCGCGTTATAGTGTGCCCCCTTCCATCCCAGATAGCAGCGGATTTAATCCTCCCATTGCTGAAACGTTCATCAAACTAAGTAGAGTCACCTTGCCGTAACCAGAATAAAACATATGGAGCAAGTCTCGGTAGCGAAGCATTTGAGACGGGTTTACCGAGGATAGAACTCAGAAACCTCAGAATGGCAGCC
>NC_134781.1:76896556-76899056 GCF_046742065.1 Oratosquilla oratoria | reverse complement strand
CCTGGGCTAAGCTATAGAAAGCGGTAAGCTCCATATTAGGCCACTCAACTATCCCGCCCTTATTTCCACAATACTCAATATTAACGTAACCATACGAATAAAAGTTACTCTGATTTTTTTCACCTAATCAAGCCCAGTTGTGTCTGTGTGTGTGTGTGTGTGTGTGTGTGTGTGTGTGTGTGTGTGTGTGTGTGTGTGTGTGTGTGTGTGTGTGTGTGTGTGTGTGTGTGTGTGATTCACCATGGTCTTGTATCACGTGATCGACAGCTATTTCCCTTCCGGAAGAGAGCTCAAAGCTCATATATGACCGATCTATGGGTAATGCTGTGATCTTACACGCTCATACACACCCAACTCGCCCCACGAGAGTTGGAGTAACGACTTGCAGCGCAGCGATACTGAAATTATTTCAGCCCTGGGTAGGATTCGAACCCGGACCTCCGTAGTGGCAGCCGGGAACTCTACCAACCGCGCTATCGAGTCGCGCACGCGCTCGTGTGTGTGTGTGTGTGTGTGTTTGCATGTATTAAATAGGTCTGCCTGCGGGACTCGACTCCTAGACCGTGTGGTAAGTAGCGCTAAGCTATGGCGCTACCAATTATGCCATAAAAGGTATACAAAATAGTCCTACACCCTCCAGACATCAGCTTACTTTTCATTGCGCGTGGTCTCAATATCACCTTTTCTTTATTCATTTCTTCAATCCACAAATACTGCCTCATCCTTGCTTTCCCTCAATATTACTTCATCTTCTTTCTCTGACACCTTTGACAACTTCCAACATCTCTCATCCCATTTTATCTCCACTCATGTCTCCAGACTGTATCTGCCGTTCACCCATTGTATCTTTTTCGTCTTTGACTAGGCAAAGAATATTAGGGTAATTTAAAAGTAATAATCATAGTTTTCTGACCCAGTTCATTGTTAGCGTACGAATATATGTATCCCATTGTCCTGTCGTCTGGACAGCTTTGCTTTCTTTAATTTTTTTTAACCCTCCATACACTTTTTGCTTCTCTAGGTTTCATTTACAGTCTCCCTTGTTATCTCTTTCTTTTTCAGTATTTTCTTTTCCAAGTATCATTAGATTTGACCTTCTCTGCTAACTTCCAAGACCTCGTTTGACGTGGTTTGAATTCTAGCAAACGCACTTCATATTTTGCTCACTGACCTAACCTAACCACAACCACATTTTGATCATGCACTCGTCTCCCAAAACTATCGATATAATTTATTTAGTAATTTGTGTTTTCTGTTTATTTTTCTGTCCACGAAATAATGTTTATTTATCTGTACAACTTCCACCCCCTATTCCTCTATCCCAGCGTTTTTCAACCTTTTTACCCTTGCGTAACCTTTAAAATAAATTGCATGTCTAAAAGGAACCCCTGCACAAAAAAATATATACCATATCTTTCTCATTTCATTTTCATCGTAATAATAGGTTAGATAGGATGATGTCTATATTATATTATTACAATAAGCAAGAATATGTCGCGCGTGTTTAATTATATTACGTACATAAAATTAGATAAAAAATCAAAAGTGCATTAGCTTATCTCACTTGTTCCCGCGGAACCCTTAGGGGCCTTTTGCGGAACCTTAAGGTTCCGGGGAGCCCTGGTTGAGAAATGCTGTTCTGTCCTAACATGTTCCATTCTCTTCTGATTCTCCATGATCTAAGTTGATTGCTTCTTTCCCCTGAAAGAAGCCAGCCTTTCTAAGAGTCCATACATTTTTACTCGACCCTCATATGATTTTCTTCACTATGTGTGCGTGTGTTTGTGTGTGTGTGTGTGTGTGTGTGTGTGTGTGTGTGTGTGTGTGTGTGTGTGTGTGTGTGTGTGTGTGTGTGTGTGTGTGTGTGTGTGTGTGTGTGTGTGTGTGTGTGTGTGTGTGTGTGTGTGTGTGTGTGTGTGTGTGTGTGTGTCCGTGTCAAAATCGAACACCAGCCCTGATGTGATGAAATTCATCTTCTGACTCGCTGTCACAGCAATTCTCCAAGGAACTTATCGTCACCACCCCGAACTTCACGAAGAACCTCCCCCTCTCCCCCCTTCTCTCTCCCCCACTCTCTCTCCTTCGAATTGATCGAGAGTCGTCGACAACTTAAAACCAAATACCAACTATCACGTGACCTTCGCGTCACCTCCCGAGTGTTGTCCCTCTCATCTGTGCCCCCCCACCCCCCCACCCAACATCTGACGATTCTCTTCAGCCTAAAGCCTTCCCGGACTCAAAGATGGCGCGATCCAACCGCTTCAATACAAGAACACAATTAACAGGTTTCGTTTTAACTAGCGTCAGACGATTTTATTCGCCCAGGGGAGTGGGTAAGGACCCCTGCTGACAAGATGAAACTTGATGGTTACAGTCAGGACCATCGAATGAATACATTTTTTTTCTTTATTTTTTTTTTTTTTTTTACAAAATCCATGAAATATGTAGTTGGTCTGAGCGGCCTGACCGGTCTAGTCCGCCCTCAGCTGCAAAACAAGTT